>NC_042968.1:96201501-96264001 GCF_901001165.1 Salmo trutta | reverse complement strand
CCTGACCCAACCTGGCGCCCCTGACCCAACCAGGCGACCCTGACCCAACCTGGCGACCCTGACCCAACCTGGCGCCCCTGACCCAACCTGGTGCCCTTTACCCAACCTGGCAACCCTAGCGCTACCCAACCTGGCACTAACTTAACCTCGCAACCCTAACACTAATGCAACCCTAACACAAACGCAACCCTATCACTAACCCAACCTGGCAACCCTAACACTACCCAACCTGGCAACCCTGGCAATAACCCAATCCCGAAACCCTAACAATAATACCCAACCTGGCAACCCTAACAATAACCTAACCTATCAACCCAACCCAATTCTATCACTAACCCAACCTGGCAACCCTAACACAATCTGAAAACCGTAACCCAATCCTATCACTAACCCAACCTGGCAACCCTAACCCAATCTGGAAACCCTAACCCAATCCTATCACTAACCCAACCTGGCAACCCTAACCCAATCTGGAAACTCTAACCCAATCCTAACACTAACCCAACCTGGCAACCCTAACCCAATCTGGAAACCCTAACCCAACCCTAACACTAACCCAACCTGGCAACCCTAACCCAACCCTAACACTAACCCAACCCTATTCCAACCTGGCAACCTGTTGAACATGATATGAGTTTCGGACCTCTCTTTCTCCGTCTCCCTCTTTCTCTGTAGGTTCAGTCTGCGGTGTACAGGGCCCAATCAGACCACCATGTCTATCTGTCTGTCTGTAGGTTCAGTCTGCGGTGTACAAGGCCCTATCAGACCACCATGTCTATCTGTCTGTCTGTAAACCACCATGTCTATCTGTCTGTCTGCAGGTTCTGTCTGCGGTGTACAGGGCCCAATCAGACCACCATGTCTATCTGTCTGTCTGTAGGTTCTGTCTGCGGTGTACAAGGCCCTATCAGACCACCATGTCTATCTGTCTGTCTGTAGGTTCAGTCTGCGGTGTACTGGGCCCAATTAGACCACCATGTCTATCTGTCTGTCTGTAGGTTCAGTCTGCGGTGTACAAGGCCCTATCAGACCACCATGTCTATCTGTCTGTCTGTAGACCACCATGTCTATCTGTCTGTCTGTAAACCACCATGTCTATCTGTCTGTCTGCAGGTTCTGTCTGCGGTGTACAGGGCCCTATCAGACCACCATGTCTATCTGTCTGCCTGCGGTGTACAGGGCCCTATCAGACCACCATGTCTATCTGTCTGCGGTGTACAGGGCCCTATCAGACCACCATGTCTATCTATCTGTCTGTCTGTAGACCACCATGTCTATCTGTCTGTCTGCAGGTTCTGTCTGCGGTGTACAAGGCCCTGTCAGACCACCATGTCTATCTGTCTGTCTGTAGGTTCTGTCTGCGGTGTACAAGGCCCTATCAGACCACCATGTCTATCTGTCTGTCTGTAGGTTCTGTCTGCGGTGTACAAGGCCCTGTCAGACCACCATGTCTATCTGTCTGTCTGCAGGTTCTGTCTGCGGTGTACAAGGCCCTATCAGACCACCATGTCTATCTGTCTGTCTGCAGGTTCTGTCTGCGGTGTACAAGGCCCTATCAGACCACCATGTCTATCTGTCTGTCTGCAGGTTCTGTCTGCGGTGTACAAGGCCCTATCAGACCACCATGTCTATCTGTCTGTCTGCAGGTTCTGTCTGCGGTGTACAAGGCCCTATCAGACCACCATGTCTATCTGTCTGTCTGCAGGTTCTGTCTGCGGTGTACAAGGCCCTGTCAGACCACCATGTCTATCTGGAGGGGACCCTGCTGAAGCCCAACATGGTGACTCCTGGACACTCCTGCCCCCAAAAATACACTAATGAGGAGATCGCCATGGCTACGGTCACTGCCCTCCGCCGCACCGTACCCCCTGCCGTCACAGGTACACACACACACACACACACACACACACACACACACACACACACACACACACACACACACACACACAGTCACACACACACACACAGACATGCATGCTCACATAGACACTTTATATTTGTGTGAATGTTTTACATTCTGTCTATATCTAACTGCATGCGTGTCTATTCTTCCTTCCTTCTCCACCCTTCCTTCTCTCTCTCTCTCTCTCCCTCCCTCCCTCCCTCCCTTCCTCTTCTCTCTCTCTCTCTCTCTCTCTCTCTCCCTCCCTCCCTCCCTCCTCAGGTGTGACGTTCCTGTCAGGGGGCCAGTCAGAGGAGGAGGCCAGTATTAACCTGAATGCGATCAACACCTGTCCTCTGGGTAAACCCTGGGCCTTGACCTTCTCCTACGGTCGTGCCCTGCAGGCCTCAGCCCTCAACGCCTGGAGAGGAGAGAGAGACAACGAGAAGGCTGCTGCCGAGGAGTTCCTTAAACGGGCTGAGGTGGGTGGAGGAGATGGGGTGTGGGTACAAAATAACTCTTCAGTACAGGACCTTCTATCTAACTCTACATCTGTCTTCTACCACCTATCCATCTCTTCTATCTATCAATGTAACTCCTCTCCCTCCTCCCTTCTCTCCCCCTCCCCACTCCCCTCCCTCCTCCTCCCCACTCCCCTCCTCCCCCCCCACTCCCCTCCCTCCCCCCTCCTCCCTACTCCCCCCTCCTCTCCACTCCCCCCTCCTCCCCACTCCCTCCTCCCCCCACTCCTCCCTACTCCCCCCTCCTCTCCACTCCCCCCTCCTCCCCACTCCCTCCTCTCCCCCTCCCCCTCCTCCCCACTCCCCCTCCCTCCCCTCCTCTCCCCCCACCCCCCCACCCCTCCTGTCCTCCAGGTGAACGGTCTGGCTGCCCAGGGGAAGTATGAGTCAACAGGAGACAGCGGAGCAGCGGGACAGTCTCTCTACGTGGCCAATCACGCGTACTGAACACCCGAGGCCACGCCAACATCACAACCCACCGCTGCAGCCCCTCCCCTCGCCCACCAATCACAGACCCGCGTTGTCTACCGTATTTTAGAAACACCATCGTTGTCATGGCAACATACCGATGTGGTTAATATGAGTATTAATTAGTATGGGGAGTTAATTGATGAAGAGGATGGTGATTACGTAAGGATGCTGAAGGGCGAGAGGGCGGTATCATGAAGAAGCTTTATTAAGTCAAAGTCCCAAATGGAATCCTATTCCCTATACAGACCTGGTCTAAAGTAGTGCACTATATAGGGAATAGGGTGTACAGACCTGGTCTACAGTAGTGCACTATGTAGGGAATAGGGTGCCATAGGGCTCTGGTCTATAGTAGTGACCAACCAGAGAGAAGATAACATCAGATAGGGACCAATCAGATACTAGATTACATCAAACAGTGACCAACCAGAGAGAAGATAACATCAGATAGGGACCAATCAGATACTAGATTACATCAGACAGACATCAGGGTGTGAAGTGTTGAGTTCCAGTTAGGAATGAGAAAGAAGAGAGGGATGAGAGAGGAGGGAGAAAGAGGAGAGGGATGAGAGAGGAGGGAGAGAATAAGAGTGAGGGGAGAGTTATGTGTGAAAGGATGGAGGAGAGAGTGAGAGAGGAGGAGGAGGAGAGAGGAGGGAGAAAGAGGAGGGAGATAGTGAGAGGAGGGAGAGCAAAAGAAGAGAGAGACAGAGATGAGAGAGAGAGGGGAGGGAGAGAGAGGGGAGGGAGAGAGAGAGAGGAGGGAGAGAGAGAGAGGAGGGAGAGAGAGAAAGAGTGAGAGGAGGGAGAGTGAGAGGAGGGAGAGAGGAGGGAGAGAGAGAGGAGGGAGAGAGAGAGAGAGGTACCAATGTCAGCTAGAGACTGAACACAAAGGGTGGAAGGACAGACAGACAAACAGCTAACCACTGACCACCAAGTCTCATCCTCTAACCTCTGTCTGTTTCTCACACACCTAACTATCTCGCTATCAATCAGTCAATCAATCGATCAATAAACTACTGATAATAACTTTATTACCATCTAAAACAGTTTGTGGGAATGGCCCAGTGTGTTTTAACAGTTTGTGGGAATGGCCCAGTGTGTTTTAACAGTTTGTGGGAATGGCCCAGTGTGTTTTAACAGTTTGTGGGAATGGCCCAGTGTGTTTTAACAGTTTGTGGGAATGGGCCCAGTGTGTTTTAACAGTTTGTGGGAATGACCCAGTGTGTTTTAACAGTTTGTGGGAATGACCCAGTGTGTTGTCTAGGACTACTGCACTCCTCTGTTTACAATGCTAGCTTTAAAGTACACAATCAATGTGTTATTATGTGTTGTGTTGTGAGAGCGACCGTGTAGTTATTATGTGATGCTTCTGTGTCTTACTCACCCCCTCTCCCCCCCACCGGTGGAACAGTCCGGAGGTGAGGGTGAATCCTATTGGCTGGTCTGGGTGGATTGTGGGGTTTATAGGGGGACCAGTAAGTCAGTCACTACTGTGTTGGAATACTGTGTACGTTTGTTGATGTTCCTTTGTTTGTTTGTTGTTCTCTAAAGCGCTTCCTGTGATGAATAGTGGAGAAAAAAAATTAACAGAAAATCTACAATAAATATTACAAAATAGTTAGAAACATTCGATGTGAATCGTTTTCTTCTTCTTCCTACTCTGCAGTCAACAAACAGCCTGTCAATCATAATAGTCACAGTAGGTTTATACCAGCCTGTCAATCACAATAGTCTGTTATACAGTAGGTTTATACCAGCCTGTCAATCACAATAGTCTGTTATACAGTAGGTTTATACCAGCCTGTCAATCACAATAGTCACAGTAGGTTTATACCAGCCTGTCAATCACAATAGTCTGTTATACAGTAGGTTTATACCAGCCTGTCAATCATAATAGTCACAGTAGGTTTATACCAGCCTGTCAACCACAATAGTCACAGTAGGTTTATACCAGCCTGCTCAATGTCGGCGTCCAGTTCCCACACTACCGGCGCCACCAGGCAGGAGGCGGGGAGTATGGCAGTGGGATCCATGGGCCGCTCCTCTGTGTCATACAGCCGGGACAGTGCGTCTGCCTTCATGTTCTGGGAACCTGGTTTGTAAGAAAGGGTGAACACAAAATGGGTAAAAAACATGGCCCACCTTGCCTGGCGAGGATTCAGTCTCCTCGCCGCCCGGATGTACTCCAGATTGCGGTGGTCAGTCCAGATGAGGAAAGGGTGTTTAGCCCCCTCAAGCCAATGTCTCCACGCCTTCAGGGCCTTGACGACAGCCAACAACTCCCAGTCCCCCACGTCATAGTTTCGCTCCGCCGAGCTGAGCTTCTTACATTTACATTTAAGTCATTTAGCAGACGCTCTTATCCAGAGCGACTTACAAATTGGTGCATTCACCTTATGATATCCAGTGGAACAACCACTTTACAATAGTGCATCTAAATCTTTTAAGGGGGGGGGGTTAGAAGGATTACTTTATCCTATCCCAGGTATTCCTTAAAGAGGTGGGGTTTCAGGTGTCTCCGGAAGGTGGTGATTGACTCCGCTGTCCTGGCGTCGTGAGGGAGCTTGTTCCACCATTGGGGTGCCAGAGCAACGAACAGTTTTGACTGGGCTGAGCGGGAACTGTGCTTCCTCAGAGGTAGGGAGGCGAGCAGGCCAGAGGTGGATGAACGCAGTGCCCTTGTTTGGGTGTAGGGCCTGATCAGAGCCTGAAGGTATGGAGGTGCCGTCTTAGAGAAGAAGGCACAGGGGCGGAGCTTCGGCGGCGTACCCGAGCGCTGAGAAAGCACGGCTCCAATCCCAGCCTCGGATGCGTCCACCTCCACTATGAATGCCAAGGAGGGATCCGGATGGGCCAGCACGGGAGCCGAGGTAAACAGGGCCCTTAGGTGACCAAAAGCCCTGTCTGCCTCAGCCGACCACTGCAAACGCACCGGGCCCCCCTTCAGCAGTGAGGTAATGGGAGCCACTACCTGACCAAAACCCCAGATAAACCTCCGGTAGTAATTGGCAAACCCTAGAAACCGCTGCACTTCCTTTACCATGGTGGGAGTTGGCCAATTACGCATGGCTAAAATGTGGTCACTGTCCATCTCCACCCCTGAGGTGGAAATGCGATACCCTAGGAAGGAGATGGACTGCTGAAAGAACAGGCATTTCTCAGCCTTGACGTACAGGTCATGCTCCAACAGTCGTCCAAGTACCTTGCGCACCAAGGACACATGCTCGGCGCGTGTAGCGGAGTATATCAGAATGTCATCTATATACACCACTACACCCTGCTCGTGCAGGTCCCTGAAAATCTGGTCTACAAAGGATTGGAAGACTGATGGAGCATTCATCAACCCGTACGGCATAACGAGGTACTCATAATGCCCTCAGGTCGTACTGAACGCCGTCTTCTACTCGTCTCCCTCCCGGATACGCACCAGGTTGTAAGCACTCCTGAGATCAAGTTTGGTGAAGACAGGTGCATTGAAGGTGCATTGACTCAATCGCCGTGGCGATTAGAGGTAGCGGGTAACTGTACCTCACAGTTATCTTATTAAGGCCTCGATAGTCAATTCACGGGCGCAAACCTCCCTCCTTCTTCTTCACAAAAAAAAAACTCGAGGAGGCGGGTGAAGTGGAGGACCGAATGTAACCCTGACGCAGGAATTCAGAGACATATGTTTCCATAGCCACCATCTCCGCTTGTGACAGGAGATACACGTGACTCCTGGGAAGTGCTGCGTCTACCAGGAGATTTATCGCACAATCCCCCCGTCAATGGGGTGGTAAATGGCATATCGGCATATTCGAAATCGGCATATTCGGGGGGAATGCGCACGGTGGAGACCTGCTCTGGACTCTCCACCGTAGTAGCACCACCGGAAACCCCTAAGCACCTCCCTGAGCACTCTCACAACCACCCCGTGAGAGCCCTCCGTTGCCATGAAACAGTGGGGTTATAACAAGCTAACCAGGGTAGACCTTGCACCACGGGAAACGCAGGAGAGTCAATGAGAAGACTGATTCTCTCCATGTCACCCTCCTGCGTCACCATGCCCAGAGGAGCGGTGGCCTCCCTAATCAACCCTGACCCTAATGGTCGACTATCTAAGGCGTGAATTGGGAAGGGCATAGCCACAGGAACGATGGGGATCCCTAAACTATGGGCTAATGATCTGTCTATAAAATTCCCAACCGCGCCTGAATCGACGAGCGCCTTATGCTGGGAATGCGGGGAAAACTCAGGAAAAGTAACGAACAAAAACGTGTGTGCAACAGAGGGCTCTGGGTGAGAATGGTGACGCCAGAGTGCCCTGCCTGCTGCCTCGATCCCCAGAGGAACCAACCCGGCACCGACCGGCAGTGTGACCTCTGCGGCCACAGATGGTGCACGAGATGGAACCTCCTCCGGTCTCCCTGCGCACCGCCCCTCCCAGCTCCATGGCACCGCCCCTCCCAGCTCCATGGGTATCGGAGAGGGGTGCTGGGGGATGGAACCTCCTCCGGTCTCCCTGAGCACCGCCCCTCCCAGCTCCATGGGTATCGGAGAGGGGGTGCGAGGGGATGGAACCTCCTCCGGTCTCCCTGCGCACCGCCCCTCCCAGCTCCATGGGTATCGGAGAGGGGGTGCGAGGGGATGGAACCTCCTCCGGTCTCCCTGCGCACCGCCCCTCCCAGCTCCATGGGCATCGGAGCGGTGGTGCGAGGGGATGGAACCGACAGACCCCGATCTGGACGTCCGCGGGTAGCCATCAGGTTATCCAGCCGAATGGACAGGTCCACCAGCTGGTCGAAGGTAAGGGTGGTGTCCCTGCAGGCCAACCCTCGACGGACGTCTTCGCGCAAACTGCAGCGGTAGTGGTCGATAAGATGCCCTGTCGTTCCATCCCGCTCCGGCGGCCAGGGTCCGAAAGTCCAAAGCGAACTCCTGGGCGCTCCTCGTCCCCTGCCGCAGGTGGAAAAGACGTTCACCCGCCGCTCTACCCTCGGGCGGGTGGTCGAAGACTGCCCGGAAGCGGCGGGTGGTTGAAGACTGCCCGGAAACGGCGGGTGAACTCCTCGAAGTCATCCAACGCCGCATCTCCTTCTCCCCACACGGCGTTGGCCCACTCCAGAGCTCTCCCTGAGAGGCACGAGACGAGGGCGGACACCCTCTCCCTTTTCGGTGCCCAGGTATAAGTCCAGCTGTAATAGGAAACCCTGGCACCGTACCGCCGTCCCATCGTACTCCCTGGGAAGGGAGAGACGCATCCCACTGGGACCAGGTACAGGAGGGACTGTTGCCTGTTTGCCTGTGAGCCAATGCCACAGATGTTAGAAAATTGAGACAAGATATTATGTGTGTAGTAAATCTGAGTAGGTTTATGTGTATGATATTGGATGTGGTATAGTGAGAGTGTGTATGATGTCTGTATAAGAGTAAGACTATAATGTGTGATGTCCAAATAAATAATAACTCTGCCAATTTGCATGGTTGAGTGTCTATGTGTGTAACATGTAGTGCGTATAGCCTTGATATTCATGATGATAATTTTAATCCATATCATATCACCATCATAGTTGCATCATAATTACCTTTAACATCATTGAACAACACATCCCAGCATTTCCATAGCAATTGACGTTTCACATGATCATGAAAGAGACCTTACATTTCTATAGAGATGGCTTCACTACAGTACAAATGTATTCCATACAATATGTTACTATCCCCCATGGCCCTATTTTGATATGTTCCCCTTGCTTGTTGTAAACATATATAAACTTATAAGACAAAAACATAAAAAAGATAGACAAACAATAAACACATTACATTATAAAACAGTTCTCGACAATAGCGAGAGAAGAGAAGAGAAAAGAGAGAAAGAGAGAGTGAGATAAGAGAGCGAGATCAGGTGTGTATGTATTAGTCCGTATGTGTAAGCAAGCATGTAGTTGAGTACGTGTGTGTTCATATCCACTTCATAATGTTCAGATATTTTTACAGTTCCCATACCTTCTTTTTTTTCGTAACTTGAAGTCCCTGTAGAATTTAGTACAGCCACAGTGTTATGGAGCTGTCTCGGAATAGCTGCCAATCTATAAAGAGTTTGTCCACAATGATAAAGGCACGCTTACCATTCTCCCTCTGTTGTCTTTGTACCGGATACAGTCTCTTACGACGTTTGTTTATCTCCTTTGGAAATTGGTAATTGAACCTGAATTTGGTCCCTTTAAGCTCCTTCACCTGCTTTTGATCAGCTCCTTTTGTTGGTAGTGTTCAAATTTTGCGATGATCGGTCTTGTCGCTCCGAGCTCCGAGTCTGTGTACTCGATGGAAAGCCACCTTATTTACAGTCTCTATAGGAAGTTTCAAGGCGGATTTCATGAATTATCTGATCGCGCCCTCTGGCTTATTGGATGCGTCCTGAGAAATCCCAGAAAAAAAATGGATTTTCACGCATGCTACGACTTTGTATGTCTAGTAGTGACTCCTTCATCACCCTGTTTCCCTGAGTAGACAATCCATGTTGGAATCGTAGATTTTTACCTTGTTTTCTCTTTGGAGCTTGAGAATTTCACTCTGGCTGAACTCCAAACTCCCCCTCAGCCCTGCTACCTCCTCACACAACTTTTCCATTGTTGCATGGATTCCAGCAACAATTTGTTAACACAGTGTCCAAAGAAGGGCCAGATGTATATAGAATGGTGTCGTCTGCGTAGAGGTGGATCACAGAATCACCAGCAGCAAGAGCGACATCATTGATATATACAGAGAAAAGAGTCGGCCAGAGAATTGAACCCTGTGGCACCCCCATAGAGACTGCCAGAGGTCCGGACAACAGGCCCTCCGATTTGACACACTGAACTCGATCTGAGAAGTAGTTGGTGAACCAGGCGAGGCAATCATTTGAGAAACCAAGGCTGTCGAGTCTGCCGATAAGAATGCGGTGATTGACAGAGTCGAAAGCCTTAGCCAGGTCGATGAAGACGGCTGCACAGTACTGTCTTTTATCGATGGCGGTTATGATGTCGTTTAGGACGTTGAGCGTGGATGAGGTGCACCCATGACCAGCTCAGGAACCAGATTGCATAACGGAGAAGGTACGGTGGGGTACGGAAATGGTCGGTGATCTGTTTGTTAACTTGGCTTTCGAAGACCTTAGAAAGGCAGGGTAGGATAGATAAGATTTTAGAAAGGCAGGGCAGGATGGATCTACAGTTGAAGTTGGAGCTTTACATACACCTTAGCGAAATACATTTAAACTCAGTTCTTCACAATTCTTGACATTTAATCCTAGTAAAAATGTCCTGTCTTAGGTCAGTTAGGATCACCACTTTATTTTAAGAATGTGAAATGTCAGAATAATAGTAGAGAGAATGATTTATTTCAGCTTTTATTTCTTTCATCACATTCCCAGTGGGTCAGAAGTTCACATACACTCAATTAGTATTTGGTAGCATTGCCTTTAAATTGTTTAACTTGGGTCAAACGTCTTGGGTAGCCTTCCACAAGCTTCCCACAATAAGTTGGGTGAATTTTGGCCCGTTCCTCCTGACAGAGCTGGTGTAACTGAGTCAGGTTTGTAGGCCTCCTTGCACGCACACGCTTTTTCAGTTCTGCCCACACATTATCTATAGGATTGAGGTCAGGGCTTTGTGATGGCCACTCCAATACCTTGACTTTGTTGTCCTTAAGCCATTTTGCCACAACTTTGGAAGTATGTTTGGGGTCATTGTTCATTTGGAATACCCATTTGCGACCAAGCTTTAACTTCCTGACTGATGTCTTGAGATGTTGCTTCAATATATCCACATAATTTTCCTGCCTCATGATGCCATCTATTTTGTGAAGTGCACCAGTCCCTCCTGCAGCAAAGCACCCCCACAACATGATGCTGCCACCCCCGTGCTTCTTCAGCTTGCAAGCACCCCCCTTTTTCCTCCAAAGATAACGATGGTCATTATGGCCGAACAGTTCTATTTTTGTTTCATCAGACCAGAGGACATTTCTCCAAAAAGTACGATCTTTGTCCCCATGTGCAGTTGCAAACCGTAGTCTGGCTTTTTTATGGTGGTTTTGGAGCAGTGGCTTCTTCCTTGCTGAGCGGCCTTGCAGGTTATGTCGATATAGGACTCGTTTAACTGTGGATATAGATACTTTTGTACATGTTTCCTCCAGCATCTTCACAAGGTCCTTTGCTGTTGTTCTGGGATTGATTTGCACTTTTCGCACCAAAGTACGTTCATCTCTAGGAGACAGAACGCATCTCCTTCCTGAGCGGTATGACGGCTGTGTGGTCCCATGGTGTTTATTCTTGCGTACTATTGTTTGTACAGATGAATGTGGTACCTTCAGGCATTTGGAAATTGCTCCCAAGGATGAACCAGACTTGTTGAGGTCTACAATTATTTTTCTGAGGTCTTGGCTGATTTCTTTTGATTTTCCCATGATGTCAAGCAAGTAGGCCTTTTGTTTGAAGGTAGGCCTTGAAATACATCCACAGGTACACCTCCAATTGACTCAAATGATGTCAATTAGCCTATCAGAAGCTTCTAAAGCCATGACATCATTTTCTGGAATTTTCCAAGCTGTTAAAAAAACAATTGTTAGAAAAATTACTTATGTCATGCACAAAGTAGATGTCCTAACCGACTTGCCAAAACTATAGCTTGTTAACAAGAAATTTGTGGAGTGGTTGAAAAACAAGTTTTACGAGATGGAGAGGGGGGTGGGGGTAGGTTGACCTCAGGTCTCCCCTCTGGAAGCCCGAGGTAGGGAGAGGAGGGGGGAATCTATCAAACAGCGCACCTCTAACTTTTTACAGTACTAATGCAATTAGTCAAATCAGTCACACTACGAAATGCTACCAAATAAACCACAATTCATTCATAATACTGTGAATATATAGCTTCGCAGACATATCGTTGCATTTTTTTCTGGTTTGTGTGAAATCGTTCAGAATAATATAAAAGCAGTCTGCACACCACCAAGGTGAACTGGTTTAGTCTCGACTCTTGGTTGAGGGGATGGGTAATGTATTGATGCTCGAGTGCCAAATCAACGCAAATTTGTTTCTATTTGTCTTTGTTACTTCTTTTTGATATTTATGAGTCTTATTTTTGTATATATTTTTATATTTATATAGTTTTAAATGTCATGATTATTTATGGGTAGTTCCAAATGTCTGAATAAAAATTACTTCTAGATTACACTCTTCAGCATTTTAGCTCGCAGTCATCATGAATCAAATCTACTGGCAAATCCTTTTTAATCCTTGTCATATGAAGAGAAATAATGAAGAGAAAATATAGATAAAACGTATCGGTGCTCACCGACCATTGGACATTAAACATCACACAATAAGTTGGAAATCGCAAATTCAACAACGAGTGGTTTGGAAGGAATCAGTGACAGTGTCTAACCGCAAGCATTACAACTGGGAAGTCAGACTAGGAAAATTGTTTTGAACTGTCATCTAATTCGGAATTGTAAATCTTTTTTCTTTGATGGACAAAATTTGCCACCGCCGCGCACAAGGTGAGTCCAAATATGTCTTATATGCTGCTGCATAAATGATGTAATATGCCAGGGAGATATGGTCAGCCATATCAGCCATGTTTTTATTTTTAAAAGGCAGTAAACGAGGCTGAATGAGCTGTTTCGCTGCCAGACAAGACTCCGCTGATAACCAGGTGTAGCGGTGGTAAGGAGTCACTCCATGGTGCTGAAAGGAAAGCTCTGCTGTTGGGACAGCTTTATGTAGGCTCTAAACGTTTATGGGCACCGCTTGTCGTCGTTATAGTGCAATTAATGTATTGTTTAGTGTTGTGTTATGCAGTGACTTTGCTAGTTTGCCCCACCAAGATTTACATGCTAAAATTGCCACTGGATATGTTTCAACACTAGCCAATGTAACAGTTTAGCTTCCGTCCCTCTCCACGCCCCAACCTGGGCTTGAACCAGGGACCCTCTGCACACATCAACAACTGACACCCAACGAATCATCGTTACCCATCGCGCCACAAAAGCCACGGCCCCTGCAGAGCAAGGGGAACAACTACTTCAAGGTCTCAGAGCGAGTGACGTCCCCCGATTGAAACGCTATTAGTGCGCACCACCGCTAACTAACTAGCCATTTCACATCGGTTACACTCACCCCCCTTTTGACCTCCTCCTTTTCCGCAGCAACCAATGATCCGGGTCAACAGCATCAATGTAACAGTGTAGGTTCCATCCCTCTCTTCGCCCCAACCCGGGCTCGAACCAGGGACCCTTGCACACATCAACAACTGACACCCACAAAGCATCGTTACCCATCGCGCCACAAAAGCCACGGCCCTTGCAACGCAAGGGGAAACCCTACTTCAAGTCTCAGAGCGAGTGACGTCACTGATTGAAATGCTATTAGCGCGCACCACCGCTAACTAACTAGCCATTTCACATTGGTTACATAGAGGCCAAAAAATCATCAAATAATCTTAACCAATTATGCTAATCTGTTATGTTAACAATCTGTTTTAATACACTCAGAAATTATGAAGCGATGAAGACCACCTGGAACGTACCCGTGTAGACCAGCGACGTAGACCGCGGGCAAAGCAACGCTACCGCAGCCTAGCAATGAACACACCCGAATCGACCTGCATCCTGGAACGCAACCACGGTCTATCAATGTCACTAAAGCTCTCAGCTGGGCCACGAGTAGCGGAGCTAGTTCAGAGGTGACGTTTAAAACTATGTTTTAAATGTTTTTATTAATTTAGGAGCTGCAAATGCAATGCTCACTTTTTATTTATTAATTGCCATTTTGCTTCTTATGGCGGGCAAGGGAGGACTGCTGTTTTCAACTCTCTAGAGACAGCAGGAGCGGTAGAGATACTCTCAATGATCGGCTATGAAAAGCCAACTGCTGTTGGGGGGTTTAGGCTGGGTTTCTGTACAGCACTTTGAGATATCAGCTGATGTAAGAAGGGCTTTATAAATACATTTGATTTGATTTGACTGGTTGAAGGCCATGCAGGAAATGTGATCTCGCGTTATTGTCAGTACAATACATCTACACCACGATATGAAACGTTGATTTTTAAACCTTCTGATCAACTGTCTGATTCATATCGCTTGATTTCTGATGATAGTTATCGATCATATCGACTGATTGCAATTGTATGTGGGTTGTGCAGTTACCAATGACACCGGGTAGACCGTCATTGTAAATAAGAATTTGTTCTTAAACTGACCTGCCTAGTTGAAATAAAAGATAAATTAAAAGAAGATGAGAATCTCTCCTAGATATTTAAAGCCCGCCTTTTGATTCGTGATTGGGTAGAGTGGGGACGGAAGGGCGAGTTTTCTATTGGACAGCTGTCTCCTGGTCCTGCCCAGCTGCACCGACAGAGAAAATGGCGGCCATAGAAGTGGGTGAGTGAAGCGTCTGACACAATAATATGTTGTTTTCTTTAAATTACCTCAGTTATAGCGTTATAAACACACATTTAGAACACTATTTTAGCAGAGAATGAATAGGCGGCGTTTATTGACTATTTACAAATGGTTCTTTGTTTCATAGTTGTAGTGTTGTGGCCAGAGAGTTGGCTAGCTAGCTAGCTTTCCCTGTCATAGCCGTTAACTACGGCTCCTGTCTATTGACCATGGCGTGCACTTTACCGGGGCCTTTCTGTTAACAGTCCCGGTTTGAACGTTAACTCGAGGTACGGTTTTGGAAACATAAGGAACGTATTTTTTCATATCAGCGAGAAATAATCATTTTCAAAAAGCCAAAGGTTAAATTACTATACACCTGTTTATTAGGGTTAGTTCTCTCATGCGGCCATATCTCCGTGTTACTGCGCTTGTTTACGGAAGGCAGAGTTGACCACAGTGCTAACTATCTGTGTGCTCCGAGCATCTATGTAAAGATAACGTTAACTTGGGAGGAAGTGTACTTCCTCGGCTGGATGCCCACAGCCTTATGAATTTGTGAAAAACAGCTACATTAAGTTGATCTTTTTTATTTAAAAGATAATTTAGTGTTGATATGAAAGGTAAGGGATCTTTCAGATGGCAGTAGATGGCCCGTCAGTAGATGGCCCGTCTGTAGATGTCCCGTCTGTAGATGGCCCGTCCCGTCAGTAGATGGCTGTAGATGGCCCGTCATTAGATGGCCCGTCATTAGATGGCCCGTCAGTAGATGGCCCGTCAGTAGATGTCCCGTCAGTAGATGGCTGTAGATGTCCCGTCAGTAGATGTCCCGTCAGTAGATGGCTGTAGATGGCCCGTCAGTAGATGTCCCGTCAGTAGATGGCTGTAGATGTCCCGTCAGTAGATGGCTGTAGATGTCCCGTCAGTAGATGGCCCGTCAGTAGATGGCTGTAGATGTCCCGTCAGTAGATGTCCCGTCAGTAGATGTCCCGTCAGTAGATGGCCCGTCAGTAGATGGCCCGTCAGTAGATGGCCCGTCAGTAGATGTCCCGTCAGTAGATGTCTCGCCAGTAGATGTCCCGTCAGTAGATGTCCCGGCAGTAGATGACCCGGCAGTAGATGGCTGTAGATGGCCCGTCAGTAGATGGCCCGTCAGTAGATGGCTGTAGATGACCCGTCAGTAGATGGCCCGTCAGTAGATGGCCCGTCAGTAGATGTCCCGTCAGTAGATGGCCCGTCAGTAGATGGCCCGTCAGCAGATGTCCCGGCAGTAGATGGCCCGTCAGTAGATGGCTGTAGATGGCCCATCAGTAGATGTCCCGTCAGTAGATGGCTGTAGATGGCCCGTCAGCAGATGTCCCGTCAGTAGATGGCTGTAGATGGCCCGTCAGTAGATGGCCCGTCAGTAGATGGCTGTAGATGGCCCGTCAGTAGATGTCCCGTCAGTAGATGGCCCGTCAGTAGATGGCCCGTCAGTAGATGGCCCGTCAGCAGATGTCCCGTCAGCAGATGTCCCGTCAGTAGATGGCCCGTCAGTAGATGGCTGTAGATGTCCCGTCAGTAGATGTCCCGTCAGTAGATGTCCCGTCAGTAGATGTCCCGTCAGTAGATGGCCCGTCAGTAGATGTCCCGGCAGTAGATGTCCCGTCAGTAGATGTCCCGTCAGTATATGGCTGTAGATGACCCGTTAGTAGATGGCCCATCAGTAGATGGCCCGTCAGTAGATGTCCCAGCAGTAGATGGCCCGGCAGTAGATGTCTGGAGTCTTATATTTCCCTCACTAACTTTAAACATCAGCTGTCTGAGCAGCTAACCGATCAGCCCACCCAATCTACCTACCTCATCCCCATATTGTTTTATTTACTTTCTGCTCTTTTCCAAACCAGTATTTCTACTTGCACATCATCATCTGCTCATCTATCACTCCAGTGTTAATCTGCTCAATTGTAATTACTTCACTACTATGGTCTATTTATTGCCTTAACTCCTCATGCCATTTGCACACACTGTATATAGACTTTCTTTTTTTCTATTGTGTTATTGACTGTACCCTTGTTTATTCCATGTGTAACTCTGTGTTGTTGTCTGTGTCACACTGCTTTGCTTTATCTTGGCCAGGTCGCAGTTGTAAATGAGAACTTGTTCTCAACTAGCCTACCTGGTTAAATAAAGGACTTGTTCTCAACTAGCCTACCTGGTTAAATAAAGGACTTGTTCTCTACTAGACTACCTGGTTAAATAAAGGACTTGTGTGTGATTCCCTGGTAGTCTAATATAATGTGTGATTCCCTGGTAGTCTAATATAATGTGTGTTGATCACTGTGATTCCCTGGTAGTCTAATATAATGTGTGATTCCCTGGTAGTCTAATATAATGTGTGATTCCCTGGTAGTCTAATATAATGTGTGATTCCCTGGTAGTCTAATATAATGTGTGTTGATCACTGTGTGATTCCCTGGTAGTCTAATATAATGTGTGTGTTGCAGAGCGTCACCGAGGGCGTCTGGCGGCCCTGGCCATAGCAGTGGTGGTGATCGCTGTGGGAGTTCCCTTGTGGTGGAAGACCACTGAGACATACAGGGCATGGCTACCTGTCACCCAGATCAACCAGCTAGCTCAGCTGCAGGTAACACAGCTGTGTGTGAGAGAGAGAGAGTTAACAGAGATGTGTGTGGGAGAGAGAGTTAATATAGTTGTGTGAGAGAGCGAGCGTTAAGAGGTGTGTGTGTGATAGTATACAGAGTTTCGTGTGTGTGAGCGAGCGAGCGAGCGAGCGAGCATTAACGTGTGTGTGTGTGAGTGAGAGATAGTATACAGAGTTTTGTGTGTGTGTGTGAGAGCGTTAACAGAGCTGTGTGTGAGAGAGTTAATATAGTTGTGTGTGAGAGCGAGAGAGAGAGCGTTAACAGAGCTGTGTGTGTGTGGTAGTAAACAGAGTTGTGTGTGTGTGTGAGAGAGAGCTAGTTAACAGAGCTGTGTGTGTGAAAGAGAGTTAATATAGTTGTGTGTGAGAGCGAGAGAGAGAGCGGTAACAGGTGTGTGTGAGAGCGAGAGAGATAGTAAACAGAGTTTTGTGTGTGTGTGAGAGAGAGAGCGTTAACAGAGGTGTGTGTGTGGTAGTAAACAGAGGTGTGTGTGTGTGTGTGTGTGCGCGTGTGTGCGCGTGTGTGTGCGTGTGTGTGTGTGCGTGTGTGTGTGTGTGTGTGTGTGTGTGTGTGTGTGTGTGTGTGTGTGTGTGTGTGTGTGTGTGTGTGTGTGTGAGTTAACATACAGTACCAGTCAAAGGTTTTAGACCACCTACTCATTCAAGGGTTTTTCTTTATTTTTACTATTTTCTACATTGTAGAATAATAGTGAAGACAACAAAACTATGAAATAACACATATGGAATCATGTAGTAACCAAAAAAAGTGTTAAACAAAGCAAAATATATTTTGGATTCTTCAAAGTAGCCACCCTTTGCCTTGATGACAGCTTTGCACACTCTTGGCATTCTCTCAACCAGCTTCATGAGGTAGTCACCTGGAATGCATTTCAATTAACAGATGTGCCTTGTTACAAGTTAATTTGTGGAACTTTTCCTAAAAAAAACAAAAACAATCTGACCCATCTTAACACAATACCCCATAATGACAAAGTGAGGATGTGTTTTTCAAAATGTTTGCTAATTTATTGAAAATGAAATGCAGAAATATCTAATTTACATAAGTATTCACACTCCTGAGTCAATACTTTGTAAAAGCACTTTTGGTAGCAATTACAGCTGTGAGTCTTTCTGGGGAAGTCTCTAAGAGCTTTGCACACCTGGATTGTGCAGCATTTGCCCATTATTCTTTTAAAAATTCTTCAAGTTCTGTCAAATTGGTTGTTGATCATTGCTAGACAACCATTTTCAGGTCTTTCCATTGATTTTCAAGCAGATTTACGTCAAATCTGTTTTAGGTTGTTGTCCTGCTGAAAGGTGAATTTATCTCCCAGTGTCTGGTGGAAAGCAGACTGAACCAGGTTTTTCTCTAGGACCTTTCCTGTGCTTAGCTCCATATCTTTTTTTTTTTAATCCTCAAAAACACCCCAGTCCTTAACGTTTACAAGCATACCCATAATATGATGCAGCCACCACTTGAAAATATGGAGAGTGGTATTCAGTAATGTGTTGTGTTGGATTTGCCCCAAACACTTTGTATTCAGGACAAAAAGTTAATTTCTTTGCCATTTTTTTTTTGCAGTATTACTTTAGTGCCTTGTTGCAAACAGGATGTTTTGGAATATTTGTATTCTGTACAGGCTTCCTTTTCACTCTGTCGTTTAGGTTATTATTGTGGAGTAACTACAATGTTGTTGATCATTGCTACAGTGTTGTTGTTTTTATTTATTTTTACCCATCTACCAATAGGTGTCCTTCTTTACGAGGCATTGGAAAACCTCCTTGGTCTTTGTGGTTGAATCTGTGTTTGAAATTCAGGGGTTGAACACTTATTGACTGAAGATATTTCAGCTTTAAATGTATGAATTTGTAAACATTTCAACAAACATAATTCCACTTTGACATTAGTTTGTAGGACAGTGACAAAAAAAAAAAATCTAAATTTAATCCATTTTAAATTCAAGCTGTTACACAACAAAATGTGGAAAAAGTCAAGGGGGTGTGAATACTTTGAAGGCACAGTACAGTGTGGAGTAAACCTTAGCAGCAGGGATGAGTCAAAAGGGTCCATACAGATAGTCTAGGTGGCTATTTGGTGAACTATTTAAAAAATGTTTTACCTATTGCAGCTTTATCTAACTATTTATCATTCTTATGGCTTGGGGGTAGAAGCTATTCAGGAGCCTTTTGGTCCCAGACTTGACGCTCCGGTACCGCTTGCCATGCAGTAGCAGAGAGAACAGTCTATGACTAGGGTGGCTGGGGTCTTTGACCATTTGAGGGCCTTCCTCTGACACCGCCTGGTATAGAGGTCCTGGATGGCACGGAGCTCGGCCCCAGTGATGTACTGGGCCTTCCTCTGACACCGCCTGGTATAGAGGTCCTGGATGGCGGGGAGCTTGGCCCTAGTGATGTACTGGGCTGTACGCACTACCCTCTGTTGCGCAGTACGGTCAGATGCCGAGCAGTTGCCATAGAAAGCCAGTCAAGATGCTCTCAATGGTGCAGCTGGAGAACTGTTTGGGGATCTGAGGGCCCATGCCGAATCTTTTCAGCCTCTTGAGGGGGAATAGGCGTTGTTGTGCCTTCAAGACTGTGGTGGTGTGTGTGGACCATGTTAATTCCTTAATTGTGTGTGTGTGTGTGCAGGTTAACAGAACTGTGTGTGTGCAGGTTAACAGAGCTGTGTGTGTGTGTATGTGTTACAGCTACAGTTGAGTGTGGAGGTAGAGGTGGTGTTCTCTAGAGGAACTCTGACTGCTGAACACCAGAAGAAGGTTGATCCCACACACACACGCCTGGAGGAGCACCCTGTGGACGGTGAGAGGGGAGGGCTGGTTCTGGAGATACCGGGAGGGCTGGTTCTGGAGATACCGGGAGGGCTGGTTCTGGAGATACCACGGGGAGGGGTGGATCTTTAAGGCTGCTATACTAAGTCTAATGATAATGACATGGTGGTTATTATAATAATGACAACAACAAGGAGATCAAGAAAAATTAGCATTATTATTATAATAAATATTATATTTCTGACAATTTGGAACAGTGTAAACAACAGTAAATAAACTATAAATAATACAAGAGAAGCTATTCTAACACAAAACAAAAAGTAAAGCCTTTATTACAGCAAAGACTAAAAACAGCCACATTTGTGAACTTGTTTATCCAACATGTTGTGTGAGTCTTGGTGCTCAGGGAATCAGTAGGCTATTAAACAAACACTCAAACAGGCAGCAGAAGTAGGATCTGTCTTATTTCTGTAGAAAAATATGGATGATTTATAAAGCCAGGCACATTTAACAGTTAGGCTACTGATTATAGACCTAATTAAGTTATGGTTTCCTCTTTCCTCACTTTTCTTAGACAATTTAAGGAAAGGGCTGTTTTCTCGTCTCCTAACTCCACTGCTGCCTCCGCCGCATTGTTCTCAACACCAATATGCTGGTTAACTTCGCTGTTATGCACATAACTACATGTTCTAGAAAAAGGTGCCAATTCAACAGCACACTGACGTGTTTCAGAACCATGGACAGGGACCACTATCCAGCACGGGATAAAAAAATATTTATTAATGTTGCACCATTGTTACGTAATATAACATTTTACGTAATATAACATGTTACGTAATATAACATGTTACGTAATATAACATGTTGTGGTAATATAACATGTTGTTACGTAATATAACATGTTGTAACGTAATATAACATGTTGTTACGTAATATAACATGTTGTAACGTAATATAACATGTTGTTACGTAATATAACATGTTGTTACGTAATATAACATGTTGTGGTAATATAGCATGTTGTGACGTAATATAACATGTTGTGACGTAATATAACATGTTGTGACGTAATATAACATGTTGTTACGTAATATAACATGTTGTTACGTAATTTAACATGTTGTTACGTAATATAACATGTTGTAACGTAATATAACATGTTGTAACGTAATATAACATGTTGTTACGTAATATAACATGTTGTTACGTAATATAACATGTTGTTACGTAATATAACATGTTGTAACGTAATATAACATGTTGTTACGTAATATAACATATTGTAACGTAATATAACATGTTGTTACGTAATATAACATGTTGTGGTAATATAACATGTTGTTACGTAATATAATATGTTGTGGTAATATAACATGTTGTTGCGTAATATAACATGTTGTTACGTAATATAACATGTTAATATAACCATATACAATTTCAGTAGCACGTCTTAGACTGATGGACTGTGCCACCCCCACGGCCTCCACAATGGATCAGTCCACTCAGACAGGAGCCAATCAGACAGGTGTTCTGTGCGGCATTATTTTTTTTTGCTACTGTCTGACTAAATCTAAATCTCAGTCGACCAACAGCCGATCAACCAAACAAACGAAATGGGGTCAGCCCTACTGAATATTAACATCTCTCGCTCTCTCTCTCTTTCTCTGTCCCTCTCTCTCTGTCTGTCCCTCTCTCTCTCTGTCTCCCTCCCTCCCTTTCCCTTTGTCTCTCTCCCTTGCCTCCCCTCTTTCCCATATCCTCCCCCCTCTCCTCCAGAGACCACAGGGTTGAGTTACAGGTATGAGACTAGATACAGGACAGCTACCATCATGGAGGAAGATGCCCTAAACCAGCCCACTGCTGCAGGTCAGTGGCTGCCTCAGCTTATCAGCTGGGTATCATTTCTTCAGATCAAAAATAGAAACTGTCATTATTTATCATCTCTCTTTCTCTCTCCTCTCGCTCCTCTCGGTCCCCCCCTCCCCAGAGACTGATCAGTCTCTTCATCTGCTCAGCGAGAGCCCCTGTGGCTCCGTGGTCATCTATGTCGTCCCAGAATCCTCCACACTGCTACCTGAGGTGAGAACACAAATACACGTAATATTGATTATCTTGAATGTGCGTTTGTCTATAATATTGCGTATGCGTGTGTGTGTGTGTGTGTTTTATATACAGTACCAGTCAAAAGTTTGGACTCCTACTCATTCTAGGGTTTTTCTATATTTTTACTATTTTCTACATTGTAGAATAATAGTGAAGACATCAACACTATGAAATAACACATACGGAATCATGTAGTAACCAACAAAAAAGTGTTAAACAAATCAAAATATATTTTATATTTGAGATTCTTCCAAGTAGCCACCCTTTGCCTTGATGACCGCTTTGCACACTCTTGGCATTCTCTCAACCAGCTTCATGAGGTAGTCACCTGGAATGCATTTCAATTAGTAGGTGTGCCTTGTTAAAAGTTAATTTGTGGAATTTCTTTCCTTCTTAATGCGTTTGAGCCAATCAGTTGTGTTGTGACAAGGTAGGGGTGGTATACAGAAGATATCCCTATATGGTAAAATACCAAGACCATATTATGGCAAGAACAGCTCAAATAAGCAAAGAGAAACGACAGTCCATCATTACTTTAAGACATGAAGGTCAGTCAATACGGAATATTTCAAGAACTTTGAAAGTTTCTTCAAGTGCAGTCGCAAAAACCATGAAGCGCTATGATGAAACTGGCTCTCATGAGGACTAACACAGGAAAGGAAGACCCAGAGTTACCTCTGCTGCAGAGGATAAGTTCATTAGAGTTACCAGCCTCAGATTGCAGCCAAAATAAATGCGTCACAGAGTTCAAGTAACAGACACATCTCAACATCAACTGTACAGAAGATACGACGTGAATCAGGCCTTCATGGTCGAATTGCTGCAAAGAAACCACTACTAAAGGACACCAATAAGAAGAAGAGACTTGCTTGGACCAAGAAACACAAGCAATGGACATTAGACTGGTGGAAATCTGTCCTTTGGTCTGGAGGAGAAGGTGTTTTGGTGTGGAGGTGATTTGCTGGTGACACTGTCTATGATTTATTTAGAATTCAAGACACACTTAACCAGCATGGCTACCACAGCATTCTGCAGCGATACGCCATCCCATCCGGTTTGGCTTAGTGGGACTATCATTTGTTTTTAAACAGGACAATGACCCAACACACCTCCAGGCTGTGTAAGGGTTATTTGACCAAGAAGGAGAATGATGGAGTGCTGCATCAGATGACCTGGACTACACAATCGCCCAACCTCAACCAAATTGAGATGGTTTGGGATGAGTTGGACCGCAAAGTGAAGGAAAAACAGCCAACAAGTGCTCAGCAGATGTGGGAACTCCTTCAAGACTGTTGGAAAAGCATTCCAGGTGAAGCTGGTTGAGAGAATGCCAAGAGTGTGCAAAGCTGTTATCAAGGCAAAGGGTGGCTATTTTGAAGAATCTCAAATATAAAATATATTTTAATTTGTTTAACACTTTTTTGGTTACTACATGATTCCATATGTGCTATTTCATAGTTTTGATGTCTTCACTATTATTCTACAATGTAGAAAATAGTAAAAATATAGAAAAACTCTCAAATGAGGTGTGTCCAAACTTTTGACTGGTACTGTATATATGTCTTTTTTTTTATTATTAATGAATTTTTTTAACCTTTTATTTAACTAGGCAAGTCAGTTAAGAACAAATTCTTCAAATTCTTGTTCCAGGGTGTGAGTGTGTACGTGGGTCAGAGGCGGACGGCGTTGTTGCGTGCGGGGAGGCCAATGAGACTGGGCGTCGGCCTGAAGGAGGTGCTTGCCCACCTGGAGACCCAGGTACAACAGGTTCTCAAGGTCATGTCATTCAGCCACAGTGACATCACCGCTGCCCTTAGCGACCGCGTCCGCCTCGACTACAGTAGCAGGGACGGTCTGGTCGACAGCATGAGAGCCTTCAAGTCCAGCCCAGGTTAGTCCTAACCCCTAGTCCAGGTTAGTCCTAACCCCTAGTCCAGGTTAGTCCTAACCCCTAGTTAACCCTAGTCCAGTTTAGTCCTAACCCCTAGTTAACCCTAGTCCAGGTTAGTCCTAACCCCTAGTCCAGGTTAGTCCTAACCCCTAGTTACCCCTAGTCCAGGTTAGTCCTAACCCCTAGTCCAGGTTAGTCCTTACCCCTAGTTAACCCTAGTCCAGGTTAGTCCTTACCCCGAGTTAACCCTAGTCCAGGTTAGTCCTAACCCCTAGTCCAGGTTAGTCCTAACCCCTAGTCCAGGTTAGTCCTAACCCCTAGTCCAGGTTAGTCCTAACCCCTAGTCCAGGTTAGTCCTAACCCCTAGTCCAGGTTAGTCCTAACCCCGAGTTTACCCTAGTCCAGGTTAGTCCTAACCCCTAGTCCAGCTTAGTCCTAACCCCTAGTCCAGGTTAGTCCTAACCCCGAGTTAACCCTAGTCCAGGTGTGTCGATGTGCTTCAACTTCATAGGATAATAAATCCTCTAGCTGCTGGGACATTAGTGTCAAGTGTGTTTCTATTCTAACTCACACAGAAGAGAGGAGGTCCTCATATTCGAGTTCAGCTAACTTGTCCGACTGGGCAAAATTGCGTTGGTTATCCATTTCTAGTGTGCCCGTCGAGAGGGGTTTCTTTCTCCAAAACCGGCCCGCCCAAACGCAAGTTAATTCGAGGCAAATTATTGTGTAGCAATAGACTTTTCATTTATTTTATCGTCCACGGAAACCTTGGTACACCCCTACCTTTATCATCCCATCACATGACTAAAGAATCAGATGCACCAAAACAGGTGATGCTTAGAAATCATTAGAGCAACTTGGAAGGTCCAGCCTTCCATGAAGATAGGAAACTTGGTTTGGTAGGGTCCAGTCTTCCATGAAGATAGGAAACTTGGTCTGGTTTGGTAGGGTCCAGTCTTCCATGAAGATAGGAAACTTGGTTTGGTAGGGTCCAGTCTTCCATGAAGATAGGAAACTTGGTCTGGTTTGGTAGGGTCCAGCCTTCCATGAAGATCAGGAACTGGGTTTTGTTTGGTAGGGTCCAGCCTTCCATGAAGATCAGAAACTGGGTCTGGTTTGGTCTTAAACATACAGGTGTGTGGTAACACGTTATGCCAAGACCAAAAGAGCTCTCTGAGGCCCTCAGAAGGAAGATTGTTGAGGCCCATTAGTCTGGGAGGAGTTTCAGAGACATTTCCAAGCAATTTGAGGTCAATCATTCCAGTGTCTGAGTGATAATTTATAGATAGAGAAAATTCCACACCACTGGCAGTCTGGAAGTCCCACCAAATTCAGACCAAAAGCTGACCGAAAGATGCAAAATAAATCTCTAAGAACTCCGGGGTAACATCAAGGGATCTACAGGCATCTCTTGCCACAATCACAGTTGAACTGCATGAGTCAACTGTCAGATAGAGACTTGGTCTACATGAGAGGTCAGGAAGGAAGAAGCTTCTGCTCTCAAAAAAAGAATAGAAATGCACGACTGTAGTTTGCCAGACAACACCTGGGTGAAGAACAATGTGCTCTGGACAGATGAGTCAAAGGTGGAGTTGTTTGGCCACAATGCCAGAAGTCATGTTTGCTGAAAACAAAACACTGCCTTTGAACAGAAGAACCTCACACCAACCATAGAGCATGCTGCCTCAGGGCCTGGTCAGCTTGCCATCATTGAGTCAACCATCAATCCACATTGTACCAGAGAATACAGGAGGAGAATGTGAGGCCATCTGTCAAAAAGCTGAACCCAAAATGGATCTTGCAACAGGACAATGGTCTAAAACACAGGAGCAAATCCACAACAGAATGGCTCAAACATAAGAAATGGAGGGTTATGGAATGGCCGAGTCAAAGCCCAGATCTCAAGCCTTTAGAAATGGAGGGTTGAAGGGGGTGCTAGTGTAATGATTCTCAGGGGTTTAGATGGTACAGTGATTCTCAGGGGTTTAGATGGTACAGTGATTCTCAGGGGTTTAGATGGTGTAATGATTCTCAGGGGTTTAGATGGTGTAATGATTCTCAGGGGTTTAGATGGTGTAATGATTCTCAGGGGTTTAGATGGTGTAATGATTCTCCATTTTCTTTCTCTCTCCCCCCCTGCAGGTTATGAAATAACCTTCAGCCTGTTGAACCCTGACCCTAAGTCTCACCATCTGCACTGGGACATAGAGGCAGCAGTCCAGAGTTATATCCAGCCTCTCCTGTCTAAGCTGGCCCCGGTGGCCGACTTCAGTCTGGACTCACAGATCCTCTACTACGCTGTCCTCGGGGTCAACCCACGTTATGACCCCTCCCTCAACGCCTACACACTCAACGCTGACAGCCTGTCTCACGTCATTAACCCCGTAGAGGCCAGGCTGGGTGAGAACACGCACACATATAGCTAACACTAGGTACGGTGCATTCTGAAAGTATTCAGACCCCTTGACTTATTCCACATTTTGTGTCGTTACAGCCTTATTCTAAAATGTATTAAATTGTTTTTTCCCCTCATCAATCTACACACACAATACCCCATAATGACAAAGCAAGAACAGGTTTTTATAAAGTGACTAGACAACAGGATAGATAATTACATTTACATTTAAGTCATTTAGCAGACGCTCTTATCCAGAGCGACTTACAAATTGGTGCATTCACCTTATGATATCCAGTGGAACAACCACTTTACAATAGTGCATCTAAATCTTTTAAGGGGGGGGGGTTAGAAGGATTACTTTATCCTATCCCAGGTATTCCTTAAAGAGGTGGGGTTTCAGGTGTCTCCGGAAGGTGGTGATTGACTCCGCTGTCCTGGCGTCGAGAGGGAGCTTGTTCCACCAATAGACAGTAACAGCAGTATACTGTAGGTAGGGGTAAAGGATAGATAATAGACAGTAACAGCAGTATACTGTAGGTAGGGGTAAAGGATAGATAATAGACAGTAACAGCAGTATACTGTAGGTAGGGGTAAAGGATCGATAATAGACAGTAGCAGCAGTATACTGTAGGTAGGGGTAAAGGATAGATAATAGACAGTAACAGCAGTATACTGTAGGTAGGGGTAAAGGATAGATAATAGACAGTAACAGCAGTATACTGTAGGTAGGGGTAAAGGATAGATAATAGACAGTAACAGCAGTATACTGTAGGTAGGGGTAAAGGATAGATAATAGACAGTAACAGCAGTATACTGTAGGTAGGGGTAAAGGATAGATAATAGACAGTAACAGCAGTATACTGTAGGTAGGGGTAAAGGATAGATAATAGACAGTAACAGCAGTATACTGTAGGTAGGGGTAAAGGATAGATAATAGACAGTAACAGCAGTATACTGTAGGTAGGGGTAAAGGATAGATAATAGACAGTAACAGCAGTATACTGTAGGTAGGGGTAAAGGATCGATAATAGACAGTAGCAGCAGTATACTGTAGGTAGGGGTAAAGGATAGATAATAGACAGTAACAGCAGTATACTGTATGTAGGGGTAAACACCACGGTTTGGTACCTATTGTGGTTTTTGGGTAATGGTTAATAGATTATATAATGTAGGGCCCTAGGAAATCACTACCCCAGGAATAGATTATATAATGTAGGGCCCTAGGAAATCACTACCCCGGGAATAGATTATATAATGTAGGGCCCTAGGAAATCACTACCCCAGGAATAGATTATATAATGTAGGGCCCTAGGAAATCACTACCCCAGGAATAGATTATATAATGTAGGGCCCTAGGAAATCACTACCCCGGGAATAGATTATATAATGTAGGGCCCTAGGAAATCACTACCCCAGGAATAGATTATATAATGTAGGGCCCTAGGAAATCACTACCCCAGGAATAGATTATATAATGTAGGGCCCTAGGAAATCACTACCCCAGGAATAGATTATATAATGTAGGGCCCTAGGAAATCACTACCTCGGGAATAGATTATATAATGTAGGGCCCTAGGAAATCACTACCCCAGGAATATATTATATAATGTAGGGCCCTAGGAAATCACTACCCCAGGAATATATTATATAATGTAGGGCCCTAGGAAATCACTACCCCAGGAATAGATTATATAATTTCTGACAACACAGTGGTTCTGTTTTATTTTTACTAATTCTGCTTCACATTTAAAAAAAAATAAAAAACGACTAAATTGGAGGTAAGTCCACAACCATGCTTTAACACCATCAGGAGACCATTTTTAAGGTCTGGGAAAAATCTAAGAAATTTACATTTTTGTGTGTAGATACCATTTAATTAGGTGCACACCAGCAAGAGCCTTGCTTGGGGCGATACCATTTTAATTACATTTACATTTTAGTCATTTAGCAGACGCTCTTATCCAGAGCGACTTACAGTAGTGAATACATACATTTCATTTTCATTTCATGCATTTAAAAAAAAATAATAATAATTTTGTACTGGCCCCCTGGGTCGATACCATTTAATTAGGTGCACACCAGCAAGAGCCTTGCTTGGTTAGTGATGTTTGCAGAATCAATCCCCACTGGATTGATGTTCAATAATCATGTCGTCATTCTGCCAGGTAGGCAAACTTTTTTTTTTTTTTTCTCCATCGACCAGAAGACGGGTGTCATTAGCATCATCGCTAACGGCTACATAGTGGCAGACAAATGCTCACACAAACACAGACATTCCTGTTGCCTCTTCAGAAAGTTGAAGGAAAATAGATCACTGCTGCATGTCGTCTTATCACATCTTGATTTTTTGTATCAATTCAATACATTTAGTTGATTTCCTGCTTAAAATGTTTCCAAACTGGAGTTTTAAAAACGGTGATGGGGGGGAGGGGATCCTCTAATTGGTTTATCGACCACACGC
The DNA here is from genome assembly GCF_901001165.1 of Salmo trutta. Lineage (NCBI taxonomy): Eukaryota > Metazoa > Chordata > Actinopteri > Salmoniformes > Salmonidae > Salmo > Salmo trutta. The sequence goes on along the minus strand of NC_042968.1, from coordinate 96,235,450 downwards.
CGTCGTACAGAACTGGCTCCCGGCTGCGCCTCACAACAGGAGTTTGAAACCCGTTAAGATGCTGAATGCAAGGTGCCCATGGGTTCTAGTTATTTTAATGGAAACGTTTTTATTCAGCCCAGTTTTACTCAAGGCATACAACGCAGTGTAGGCATAGCCTATAGACTTAGCGTTTAAAAAAAAAAGTTTTATATATATATATAATTAATTGGGATTCACAGTGCGGACAGAACCGAGGTCTCCATACTGAATGGTTACAGTAATTTCACGTGTGTGTGTGTGTGTCCAGGCTCCAGCGCTGCGTCATCCAACCCTGTCCTGAACTTCCTGCTGTATGTTCCAGACGCACGCCACTCCCCCCTCTACATCACCGACCACCGCAAATACACTGTTGTCTCCAACGCCTTCAGCTCCCCGCGCTGGGGCGGCATCATGGTAACACACACACACACACACACACACAGTGCCTTCAGAAAGTATTCACATCCTTTAACTGTTTCTACATTTTGTTGTTGCAAAGTTGGATTAAAATTGATTAAATTGTCTTTTTTTTGTGTCAACAACACAAATGTCAACGTGGAAGAAAAATTCTTACATTTGTAAAATAAAATCATGAAAAATATACCACTATATATTGATAAGTATTCAACCCTCTGAGTTAATACATGTTAGAATCACCTTTGGCAGCGATTACAGCTGTGAGTCTTTCTGGGTAAGTCTCTAAGAGACTTCCACACCTGGATTGTACCACATTTGCCCATTTTTATTCTTTAAAAAATTCTTCAAACTCTGTCAAATTGGTTGTTGATCATTGCTAGACAACCATTTTCAAGTCTCGCCGTAGATTTTCAAGCAGATTTAAGTCAAAACTGTAACTCGGCCATTCGGATACAGTCACTGTCTTCTTGGTAAGCAACTCCAGTGTAGATTTGGCCTTGTGTTTTAGGTTATTGTCCTGCTGAAAGGTGAATTCATCTCCCAGTGTCTGGTGGAAAGCAGACTGAACCAGGTGTTTCTACAGGATTATTCCTGTGCTTAGCTCCATTCCGTTTATTTTTTTATCCTGAAAAACTCCCCAGTCTTTAACGATGACAAGCATACCCATAACATGATGCAGCCACCACTATGCTTGAAAATATGGAGAGTGGTACTCAGTAATGTGTTGTATTGGATTGTCCCCAGACATAACACTCGGTATTCAGGATAAAGAAAGTGAAGTGCTTTGCCCCATTTTCTGCAGTATTACTTTAGTGCCTTGTTGTCAACAGGATGCACGTTTTGGAATATTTGTATTCTGTACAGGCTTCCTTCTTTTCACTTTGTCATTTAGGTCAGTATTGTGGAGTAACTACAATGTTGTTGATCCATCCTCAGTTTTCTCCTATCACAGCCATTATACCCTGTAAATGTTTTAAAGTCACCATTGGCCTCTTGGTGAAATCCCTGAGAGGTTTCCTTCCTCTCCGGCAACTGAGTTAGCAAGGACGCCTGTATCTTTGTAGTGACGGTGTATTGATACACCATCCAAAGTGTAATGAATAACTTCACCATGCTCAAAGGGATATTCAATGTCTCATTTTTATTTTTACCCATCTACCAATAGGTGCCCTTCTTTACGAGGCATTGGAAAACCTCCTTGGTCTTTGTGGTTGAATCTGTGTTTGAAATTCATAGCTCAACTGAGGGATCTTACCTCATCTCAGACAATTATCTGTAGTCATTCAAAAATCATGTTAAACACTTTTTAGTCCATGCAACTTATTATGTGACTTGTTAAGCACATTTTTCCTCCTGACCGTATTTAGGCCATAACAAAGGGGTGGAACACTTATTGACTCAGCACATTTCAGATTTTCCTTTTTAATTAATTTGTAAAAAAAAAAAAATCTGAAAAAACAATTCCACTTTGTCATTATGGGGTATTGTGTGTAGAGGCCAGTGACACCAAATCTCAATGTAATCCATTTTAAATGCAGGCTGTAACACAACAAAATGTGGAGAAAGATGTGAACGTTCTCACACACAATGTCTTGTGAATAAGGTGTGTTCTCTCTCTTTCTTTTTTATTTTTTTATTTATTTTTTTAAGGTGTATAATGTCAATGGGACAGAGCTTCCTGTTGACATCAACATAGACATGACCAGGGTGATGGGAGTCTTCCTAGCACAGCTACGGTCAGTACTGGGGTGTGTGTGATTAAGGCCTGTTGATTTGATCCGTATTTTCCAGTCTTTATTGGGAGACGTACGTTTAAGGTCAGTAGTGCTGACACAGCCCTATCCATACAATTTTCCATCCGCTGACAAAAAGTTCAGATGGACCAAAATGAATCCCTTCCAACTTGTAGGGCCTTCCCTGTAGCTACAGTTGGTAGAGCATGGTGTTTGCAACGCCAGGGTTGTGGGTTCGATTCCCACGGGGGGCCAGCACAGAAGAAAAAAATGTATGAAATGTATGCATTCACTACTGTAAGTCGCTCTGGATAAGAGCTTCTGCTAAATGACTAAAATGTAAATGTTGTTCATTGTCCACTTATCAGTTTGGCCAAACTACCCCTCCCCCCCTCCTCTCCCCCTCTCCCCTCTCCCCTCTACCCCTCTCCTCCCCCTCTCTCCCTTCTCCCCCCCTCTCCCCCTCAGGCTGATGTTGGGTGTCCAGTCGTCAACCCCTCCCCCTGGCTTCCTGGTTGGCCCGTGTGGCCCAGCGGGATTGGCTGACTGGGAGTTGGACCGCCTCCTGTGGAGTCGCAGTGTAGAGAACGTTGCAACGGCAACAACAACCATCACCTCATTGGCCCAGCTGCTGGACCAGATAGGAAACATCGTCATCAACGACAACATTGCAGAACAGGTCTGTCTGTCTGTCTGTCTGTCTGTCTGTCTGTCTGTCTGTCTGTCTGTCTGTCTGTCTGTCTGTCTGTCTGTCTGTCTGTCTGTCTGTCTGTCTGTCTGTCTGTCTGTCTGTCTGTCTGTCTGTCTGTCTCTGTATTACTGTCTGTCTGTCTGTCTGTCTGTCTGTCTGTCTGTCTCTGTATTACTGTCTGTCTGTCTGTCTGTCTGTCTGTCTGTCTGTCTGTCTGTCTGTCTGTCTGTCTGTCTGTCTGTCTGTCTGTGAAATAGTATTGTCTCACCATCGTCATGGTCTCTAAGTTGTGATTGGCTGTTGTTCCTGTCTGTCAGGTGTCGGCGGCAGTTGCCTCTCTCCAGTTGGCTGTGGGTCAGTTAGAGGCGGGGAACCTGGGCCTGGCCCTGCAGTACAGTAAAGAAGCTATCCTCCAATCAGAACGAGCCTTCTTCGACCCCTCCCTCCTCCACCTCCTCTACTTCCCCGACGATCAGAAGTTCGCCATCTACATCCCTCTCTTCCTGCCCATGTGTGTCCCCATCCTGCTCTCACTGCTCAAGATGGCCGCCGAGGCCCGCCAGAGGCGAAGGGAGAGACAGGACAAGAAGGAGTGAGATGGAGAGATGAACGGGCACACGGACAGTTGGTTCACTGATCCAACAAAGTGTTTAAAGGAAACTGTCTGGGCTCAGAAATGAGGTTAAGACCATTAGAAATACATGGGGCCGTATTGATCAACCTTCTCACAATAGGAGTGTTGATTTAGGATCAGTTTTGCCTTTCAGAACACAATGAATAAGATTACATGGACAGGGGGGGGCCTGATCCTAGATCAACACTCCTCTGATTATATGGACAGGGGGGGACCTGATCCTAGATCAACACTCCTCCTCTGATTATATGGACAGGGGGAGACCTGATCCTAGATCAACACTCCTCTGATTATATGGACGGGGGGGGGGCCTGATCCTAGATCAACACTCCTCCTCTGTTTATATGGACGGGGGGACCTGATCCTAGATCAACACTCCTCTGATTATATGGACGGGGGGCCTGATCCTAGATCAACACTCCTCTGATTATATGGACGGGGGGGGGGGGCCTGATCCTAGATCAACACTCCTCTGATTATATGGACGGGGGGGGGGCCTGATCCTAGATCAACACTCCTCTGATTATATGGACGGGGGGGCCTGATCCTAGATCAACACTCCTCCTCTGATTATACGGACGGGGGGGGCCTGATCCTAGATCAACACTCCTCTGATTATATGGACGGGGGGGCCTGATCCTAGATCAACACTCCTCTGATTATATGGACGGGGGGGCCTGATCCTAGATCAACACTCCTCTGATTATATGGACAGGGGGGGGACCTGATCCTAGATCAACACTCCTCTGCTTATATGGACAGGGGGGGGCCTGATCCTAGATCAACACTCCTCCTCTGAACAGTGGTTGGAACCAAAATTATTTTCCAATCGTTCGGTTCCGAGCAGAACTCTGTTCTTTATGTTCCATTCTGGTGTTCCGAGCAGAACTCTGTTCTTTGTTCCATTCCGGTGTTCCGACCAGAATAAAGTTGCTGTTTTATATATGGTGCCTTTTCGTAACTTTTTTTAAAACTGTGAAATCAATATCTCTTTAACATTTAGGGTTAAATAAATGTATTCCCCCAATTAGAACCAATGTGTTTAGGCGATTACTAGCATTATAACTTCACCAAATTACAGAATTATATACTAGACATTAGGAATATTTTGGGAATAAAAAAAATTACTTTTATTAACCGGTTATCAAGATTTGAAAATAACGGTTCTGTTCCCGGGACACTAGAGATCCCTTTTCGTTCCCGGTTCTGTATTCGTTCCTCGGAAAATGTCGTTATTTTCTGTTTTCAGTTCTGTTCCCTGAACCGATTCTAACCTCTGTCTGAGATACTTGATACATGCGGCCCCCTGAAACGCCAAGCTTTGCTGCAGTCTGAAACCACTGAAGATGCCGTCACCATGGCGGCGGCAGGGGGAAGATGCCGTCGCCATGGCGGCGGCAGGGGGAAGATGCCGTCACCATGGCTGCGGCAGGGGGAAGATGCCGTCACCATGGCTGCGGCAGGGGGAAGATGCCGTCACCATGGCGATGTTGAAACATTTTTACTTGTCATTTATTTGTCTGATCTGGAAGCAACAGGTCTGTCTTGCACTGTAGCAACAAGTTTTAGATTTGTTTTATTTATGTTGGGATTGATGCTTTACTTACGCTCTGTCGATTATCGTATGAGAGGAACTCGTACGATTAATTGGGAGTTCATTGATTTAGGGAAGGACGTTGTCTATCTTTTCGTTTGTTTTATGTTTTGTACAAGTTTATAACAATAAAAAAAAATGTAAGGCCGGTCTTATGTTTGTTGATAAATATACTGAACAAAAATATAAATGCAACAATTTAAATGAGTTTTTTGAGTTACAATTTAAATAAATACATTTTTCCCTAATCTATGGATTTCACATGACTGGGCAGGTGTGCAGCCATGGGTGGGCCTGGGAGGGCATAGGCCCACCCAATGGGGAGCCAGGCTCAGCCAATCAGAATGAGTTTTTCCCCACAAAAGGGCTTCATTACAGACAGAAATACTCCTCAGTTTCATCAACTGTCCGGGTGGCTGGTCTCAGACGATCCAAAAAAGTGAAGAAGCCGGATGTGGAGGTCTTGGGCTGGCGTGGTTACACGTAGTCTGCAGTTGTGAGGCCGGCTGGACGTTCTGGCAAATGCTCTAAAACGACATTGGAGGTGGCTTATGGTAGAGAAATTAACATTCAATTATTTGGCAACAGCTCTGGTGGACATTCCTGCAGTCAGCGTGCCAATTGCACACTCCCTCAATACTTGAGACATTCGTGGCATTGTGTTGTGTAACAAAACTGCACAACATTTTATTGTCCCCCGCACAAGGTGCACCTGTATAATGTTCATGCTGTTTAATCAGCTTCTTGATATGCCACACCTGTCAGGTGGATGGATTATCTTGGCAAAGGAGAAATGCTCACTAGCAGGAATTTAAACATTTTGTGCACACAAATTGAGAGAAATAATATTTTTGTACATATGGAACATTTCTGGGATCTTTTATTTCAGCTCATGAAATATGAGACCAACACTTTACATGTTGCTTTCATATTTTTGTTCCGTATAGTAACTGAAAACATCAAACAACTGCGTTCTGGTATTGGTCTGTGCAGGTTCCGGAGGCCCTCCTACTCGACCAATCAGGGGAGGGAGTGTGATGACGCATGTTCCGGTTCGAGTGAAACGACATCTCTAGTTCAAATAACTAAATACATTTATGGAACAAGAATTAGCGACGACGCTAAAATTACATTTGAGAAAGGACGAAAGGGTAAATTGTCTTTTCTTAGATAACTAGTAGTATAACTGTTGCTACTCACATCTAAAATGAGTTCGCTAACTAGCATAAGAGATTTCAATCCGAGCACAGAGGAGTTATTCTATTGGATAGAGAAAGTTTGTTAGCCTTTCATTCTAATAGTAACGTTAATATATTATTGACCTGCAACAGATGCAGAGCCTTTGGTGGGAAAACAACTCTGTTGGGAGCAGTTGCCGTCGATCCCGTTTTAAGATGAGGGAAGATAATTAAAAAAAAATGTTTAAGCGCGACCTTATTTCAACTGCAGCATATTGGATGACTGTCATGTTCTATTCACCCAGCTCAATGTAACAGCAATAGGTTTAGGCTATTACATGATACTCTGTTTCCCTGTACCCATCGTGATGTTGCTACAACCTAGCCTATGATTTAAAGTTTATAATGTAGGTCGAGAGAAGTAAGTAATCAAGGGTGACGGACATTGATACCTTCAATACCGCCTTGAACACTCACACCTGCGTCTAGCTGATCTAGGGTGGAATCGGTAATCCAACAGTTGCAAACGAGTCTATTAGACAAAGTCGGGAATGTTTTCAAACTTTTTGCTTCCGTTTAAGAAACTTTTTCAACCTAATCGGCAGAATGAATACACCCCTGGTGACACGCGAACACAGTTCACTTTCATAGCAGCCACGCATGATTCCTTTTGAGCGTTGGATAATGCCTTCTTGCATACATGCTCTCATCCTGTCACCTTCACTTGTGGACTTCAGTGCACAACACATCAGCTGTCTTACACCAGGCGAAAAAAAACCTTTAAGCGAAACCTTCATATTGTTCACCAGCAAGAAAGCAAAAAAAAAATGTCACTCAAACAGAAGGTGGAACTAACAAGTCAATGACAACAACCAAAACAGGCAAGGTTTTTAGGAGAGGTTCATGGGGGTGTCCACTGAAAGTTCCATAGCAACAACAACAACTGGGACTTAAGACACCCACCATGAGCACCCACTAAGAGGCAAACAAAAAAACTCACACAGGTAGCAAACCAAAAAGTTTAGCAAAAACGATAACAGGGTCAATGATTGTGTGGACCGTGTTGGCGCTACTAAGTACATTAGCAAGTTTGATCTGCTGAAGGGATATTGGCAGGTCACTCTTATTAACTGAGCGCGCCAAAGAGTTGTCTGCTTTTGTCACTCCTGATGGTTTGTTTTCCAACCTTTGTCTCCTGTTCGGGAGAGCCGAACTCTGGAAATGCCGGAGCCATGTTTCCAAGGCTCATGCACATCGTGCTACGTGGCCTAGAAAATGCTGAGGCATATTTATGTGGTTGTATTTAGCACGACCTGGACCCAACACCTTCAGGATATTGGGAGTCTGTTCAGGCATTTCGCAGTTAACCTGTCAAAGAGCGAAATTGCCCGAGCAACTGTGAATTATCTCGGGAAGTTGGTGGGGCAAGGGAAAGGCCGACCGGTCCTCAATAATTTTCCAGCGCAAGCTTCTCACCAGAAACCGCACCAATTCTTGGGAATGGCTGGTGTCGTGTCTTTGGCTATGCCGGATTAATTGATATGACATGCTAACTTATAAAATTATTTCTCTGTAATTAATATTACCTGATTAAGCTAATCATGTAAATGTAATTAACTAGAAAGTCGGGGCACCACAGAAGAACGTTTATAGAGCTGTTATCTTCCGAATAAACTCTTAAAATACTTAGTAATATTTTACATCGATAGCAGTCAATATTAATAACCCTTATCTTATTTTCAGTCTCATAATGAAAGTTGTAAATTCTTGGTTATCTTCACGAACCCTGGCTAACAAGTTGAATCAGCAATACAAAATTGGGTTTAATTATTTATTTACTAAATACCTAACTAATCACACAGAATTACAAATACACAGAATACCAATGATGTCATACAGAAAACGTCCTGGTGAACGGAGCCTGTATCATGGCTGGTTACACAAAGGAAAGGGGGTTGGCTTGAATGAAAGGGCGGGAAGATTTAGGAACAAAGAAACAGCAGCTATGCTATCGTAAATACATTATCTTATGCATTCTAAATTACCGCCCATTTGGAAAAGGAAAATGCAATAAATATTTACTCTGAGCTGCGCTTCGGTAGATTGGTCGTAGATGCTGGCCGGGTTGGCCACCAGATCTCCCTGTAGTGGAAGAATGTCAATGGTGGCAAATTGGATACGTGGTGGTATCTTCGTCTGGTTGTTAGACTGGATCCGTTGTCCATCCTTTCCTAGCCCACGTTAGCAGCGCTAACTCAACGGCTAGGAAGTATCACTTCTGTAGTGAATAAGCTCAAAGTTCATACCATTCGCCATCAAAGCTCACGCCGAGGTTGGCTTAGTTCTGTCCTTGATATGGTTTAGTTAACATGTGTGTCCTTCTGACGCAGGCTGCAGACCTCCCGTACTGGAACACGTGAATGTCTTTTCGTCAAAGACTTATATAGTGGAGAGGGGGAAAGGAGGTGTTTCATCGTTTATAACCCCATGTCTCTTCACAGGGTTGGCCACTGATTGGGCAGGGCCCTTTCCTTATGAAAACCCAATTCTCTCATTTGGAAGCTAAAATTACATTTAATCTCCTAACAAACAATTTCAATATCAAACATTTCAATTGCATAACAATTCCATGTGACTCTGATAACTAGAGGGTGTATACTTTCTCAGGTACAGTTTATGTCGTCCTGTCATCAATCATAATGTCTCAGATAACAATGAACTGACATACATACTCATTACGTTATCAAGCATATTTCCAACTGGTTTTATTATCAAAAGATGGTTCCTTTTCCCCATTTGTTTGATGTTCCCAGACTCTCTATATTTAACACAGGCTATTCCAGTCCTTCAGTAGGGTCAGAGAGAGAGGGGAAGGGAGAAGGGTATTTATGGGGGGTCATAAACCTTACCCACAGGCCAACGTCATGACACTGGCTACTAGCGGGCTTTTTGCAAGAACTTTGCCCAGGTTGTTGCGCCACAGATTTGACCAATCCGAAAGTTTTTTTTCCGTTGGAGCCCCATCTGTCAGGAGGCTTTTGGTCTCTTCACCGGTGCTAGCTGCTCTGGATTTCCGTCATTCATTTGCGTTGTACACCGATGCCAGAGATGTAGGAGCAGGGGCTGTGATCCTACAGAAAGACGATAAAGTTGAACACCCTGTGGGGTACTTTTCGAAGAGATTGGCTTCATATCAAAAATACCACTCGACTATCGAGACGGAGACACTCGCTTTGGTACTGGCTCCTCAGAACTTCGAGGTTTATGAATCGGTCTCTACCCCTCTGCTGGTCTATATCGATCATAACCCTCTCGTTTTCCTGCAAAAGACGAGCTCCACGAATCGCTGACTCCTTCACTGGAGTCTTATATTGCAGAAGTTTCTACTTGAAATCAGACATGTCCGTGGTAAGGACAACTTGGTTGCTGATTGTCTTTCAAGGATGGGCAGTCAATATGTTTTTCTGGACAGAAATATGTGGACATCTGCTCGTCGAACATTTCATTTCAAAATCATGGGTATTAATATGGAGTTGGTCCCCCCCCCCCTCTTTGCTGCTTTAACAGACTCCACTCTTCTGGGAAGGCTTTCCACTAGATGTTGGAACATTGCTGCTATAACAGCCTCCACTCTTCTGGGAAGGCTTTCCACTAGATGTTGGAACATTGCTGCTATAACAGCCTCCACTCTTCTGGGAAGGCTTTCCACTAGATGTTGGAACATTGCTGCTATAACAGCCTCCACTCTTCTGGGAAGGCTTTCCACTAGATGTTGGAACATTGCTGCTATAACAGCCTCCACTCTTCTGGGAAGGCTTTCCACTAGATGTTGGAACATTGCTGCTATAACAGCCTCCACTCTTCTGGGAAGGCTTTCCACTAGATGTTGGAACATTGCTGCTATAACAGCCTCCACTCTTCTGGGAAGGCTTTCCACTAGATGTTGGAACATTGCTGCTATAACAGCCTCCACTCTTCTGGGAAGGCTTTCCACTAGATGTTGGAACATTGCTGCTATAACAGCCTCCACTCTTCTGGGAAGGCTTTCCACTAGATGTTGGAACATTGCTGCTATAACAGCCTCCACTCTTCTGGGAAGGCTTTCCACTAGATGATGGAACATTGCTGCTATAACAGCCTCCACTCTTCTGGGAAGGCTTTCCACTAGATGTTGGAACATTGCTGCTATAACAGCCTCCACTCTTCTGGGAAGGCTTTCCACTAGATGTTGGAACATTGCTGCTATAACAGCCTCCACTCTTCTGGGAAGGCTTTCCACTAGATGTTGGAACATTGCTGCTATAACAGCCTCCACTCTTCTGGGAAGGCTTTCCACTAGATGTTGGAACATTGCTGCTATAACAGCCTCCACTCTTCTGGGAAGGCTTTCCACTAGATGATGGAACATTGCTGCTATAACAGCCTCCACTCTTCTGGGAAGGCTTTCCACTAGATGATGGAACATTGCTGCTATAACATCCTCCACTCTTCTGGGAAGGCTTTCCACTAGATGATGGAACATTGCTGCTATAACAGCCTCCACTCTTCTGGGAAGGCTTTCCACTAGATGTTGGAACATTGCTGCTATAACAGCCTCCACTCTTCTGGGAAGGCTTTCCACTAGATGTTGGAACATTGCTGCTATAACAGCCTCCACTCTTCTGGGAAGGCTTTCCACTAGATGTTGGAACATTGCTGCTATAACAGCCTCCACTCTTCTGGGAAGGCTTTCCACTAGATGTTGGAACATTGCTGCTATAACAGCCTCCACTCTTCTGGGAAGGCTTTCCACTAGATGTTGGAAAATTGCTGCTATAACAGCCTCCACTCTTCTGGGAAGGCTTTCCACTAGATGTTGGAACATTGCTGCTATAACAGCCTCCACTCTTCTGGGAAGGCTTTCCACTAGATGTTGGAACATTGCTGCTATAACAGCCTCCACTCTTCTGGGAAGGCTTTCCACTAGATGTTGGAACATTGCTGCTATAACAGCCTCCACTCTTCTGGGAAGGCTTTCCACTAGATGTTGGAACATTGCTGCTATAACAGCCTCCACTCTTCTGGGAAGGCTTTCCACTAGATGTTGGAACATTGCTGCTATAACAGCCTCCACTCTTCTGGGAAGGCTTTCCACTAGATGTTGGAACATTGCTGCTATAACAGCCTCCACTCTTCTGGGAAGGCTTTCCACTAGATGATGGAACATTGCTGCTATAACAGCCTCCACTCTTCTGGGAAGGCTTTCCACTAGATGTTGGAACATTGCTGCTATAACAGCCTCCACTCTTCTGGGAAGGCTTTCCACTAGATGTTGGAACATTGCTGCTATAACAGCCTCCACTCTTCTGGGAAGGCTTTCCACTAGATGTTGGAACATTGCTGCAGGGACTTGATTCCATTTAGCAACAAGAGCATTAGTGAGGTTTGGCTCGTAGTTGTGTTCCAATTCATCCCAAAGGTGTTCGATGGGGTTGAGGTCAGGGCTCTGTGCAGGCCAGTCAAGTTCTTCAACACAGATCTTGACAAACCATTTCTGCATGTACCTTGCTTTGTGCATGGGGGGATTGTCATGCTGAAACAGGAAAGGGCCTAAGCCAAAATGTTGCCACAAAGTTGGAAGCACAGAATCATCTAGAATGTCATTGTATGCTGTAGCGTTAAGATTTCCCTTCACTGGAACTAAGGGGCCCGAACCATGAAAACCATTATTCCTCCTCCACCAAACTTTACAGTTGGCACCATGCATTCGGGCAGGTAGCGTTCCCTTGGCATCCGCCAAACCCAGATTAGTCCGTTGAATATACTTCGAATATACTTACCTGGTTAAGTAAAGGTCAATGAAGCATGATTTGTGCCACGCTCAAAACAACTGTTAACTCGGAACTGCACAATCTGTCTTTAGTGAGTTCAAAACAACTGGGACCTTGGGTAAACGAGCTACGACTGAGAAAATACGTTTTGAACTTTTATCTTACTCAGAATAGTAAATCGGGAACTCAGGAACGACCTGAAGATCACTGACCTCATCAGTGTGCAAAGCTGTCAAGGCAAAGGGCGGCTACTTTGAAGAATCTAAAAAATATATTTTGATTTGTTTAACAATTTTGTTGGTTACTACATGATCCCATATGTGTTATTTCATAGTTTTGATGTCTTCACTATTATTCTACAATGTAGAAAATAGTAAAAAATAAATAAAAACCCTTGAATGAGAAGATGTGTCCACACTATTGACTGGTACTGTAGTTCATTTTAAGGTAATAAAATGTTGTTTTGTTTGTAAATGTACATTTTGTGAATATGAAATTTGGCCAAAAGAATAATGAAATGAATTACATAAAATTGTTTCAACTTATTTCTATCGTAGGTAAAGAATCCAAGCAGTACATCTCTCCACAATAGTGTAAAATTTTTATAAATGTGTTCCATTATAAATATACTGATGTCTTGCCACAGATTTCTTACGTTAATACAATGCCCAAAAAGATGCAACACTGTTTCTGGGTGGTCATTACAAACGGTAATGACCACCCATCTACTGGTTGGCAGGATAATATTTCTGAATAATTTTAATAAGTAGGTATGTATGTGGCAACATCCAAACTTTTTTCTCAACAGACATTATCAATAAAACCATTCCAATAAGGCATGACATGAGGTATAGTAGATACAACATCCTGTTGAAACAAGGCTCCTACAGCTCTGTTGTTGTTGAATTGACCAACAGTGAAATAAATAGTTCCTACTGATGAGTCAACAGGGTTAATGGAAGGTAGGCTCTAAGGTTCAGGTCTTGACACAGTCCTGAATAATAAAGCAACACCTGAGGGAATGGCATCTAAAACAATTGCAAAATCTTTAGGTGTTACAGGAATCTTGTAAAATGATTCTTATAATGAAGTAAAAACCCCCACTGTATTTACAAGTTGTCACACCAATAGGATTTTATTTCAGAACCAATATTCTAAAAACAAGTATTTTTATTTAACATGTCCCGATTATTCCATATATAATATCTGTGTGGAGAAAAATTGTGCTTATTAATTAAGGACCATGACAAGAAAGTTTCGCTCGAACTTTGTCAATATTATAATTGCAAACCAACATGAATTTAAGGCCACCAAAAGTAGAGAAGACATGAGGAATAAAGTTCCACATAGAAGTGGGTCTTCTTAGGAATTGTTTTATCCAATTGATCTTAAATAATATTTTAAGGTAGTAAAGTCCAGACAATTCAGCCCACCATTAACATAACTGTTCATTACAACAGTTTTCCTAATGTAATGGGTCACGGTTTCTCCACAGAAAGTTGAAAAGCATCTGGTCTATCTCCTTGCTTATTTTACCATCGAGATGTAAACAGAGCGGCATATGTTAGTCTAGAGATACCTTTCGCCTTGGTAATTAGGACTCTTCCTTTTAAAGATAAAATCCCTCTGCAGCCATTGATTTAGCTTCTTCTGTTTTTTTTTATGAGGGTTAAAATTGAGTAAGCCTCTAGACTTCAGATCCTTTGTAATGGTTATGCCTAAATATGTAAGTTCTTCTTTCACTGGAATACCATAATATGAAGGTGTCACACAGTCTTTGACAGCCATGAGATCACATTTATTAATGTTAAGTAATTAATGTTAAGTAATGATAGACCAGATGCTTTGGAAATGGATTCTATATCACATTGATCGATATGGGAATCTGACCAGCGTCTTTCAGAAAAAGTGTAGTATCGTCAGCCAGCTGACTTATAACAATTTCTTTACCAGCTATGGAAATACCTTGTACAGGACTATTATTTAAAGAATTTGTAAGAAGTTGAGTGATTAATAATAAAAATGGATACGGTGAGATAGGACAACCTTGCCTAATTCCTTTCTTTAAACTCAAATCTAGGTGAGTGTTTGTTTCTCCTCTGCATACGCGTCATTACATCTCCCTCGTCTGATTGGTCGTTTCCCACGAACCTTTACCCTACGCGTCATCACACTCCCCTCTGATTGGTCAAGTAGGCGGGCCTTCTGACTTTGTGGCTGTGGTAACGACCTAATGAACGCGAGACCAAAGACATTGCAGTGTTGAAGATGAGCAGATCCCCCAAATCACGCGCGTGTGGGTGTCATGGCGACGTTGGCTGGCTAAGCGCTTGCGTGGAAATACGTCATCGGGTCTAACGGTCGTTTCGCGCCGAACTGCGCGATATAGTCGTTTTTGACGAAAATGAAAATGTGTCACTTTCAACGAGATTGGAGTAATAACATGTTCAAATACTTAACGTTGTCTCGAATCTAGGTTGTGCCTTTTAGATTAAAAAAAACTAAACAAAGGAAGAATGTTTCGCTTCTCTTAACACCAAACCACGGCCTGCTTCGCAAGTGTTCCCGGAAGTCTTGCGATGTTGCGCCTCTGGGTTTAAAAACTCTGTGGCGAGATCTCGCCTCCATTTTGTGAAGCCACTCAAGCCTGCGAGAGTTGTGGTGGGAATATTTGTATTTTTTGTTGCTAGCTAGTCAACGTTAGTGAGCTTGATGTGAACCTGTTAACGACTGACCAAACATAGCTTGCTATTTTGTTTGTTTTTACAAGAGCAATTTGCTAAATAACGTTAGTGGTTTCCTAGCTTTTAAACCACGAAAGTTAGCTAGCAGTCTACGGATGTCTGGAGATAATATGTCGGGCGGCGGGAGCGTGGTTCGTGGCCCAGCGGGAAACAACGACTGTCGGATCTATGTCGGTAACCTGCCGCCTGATATTCGCACTAAAGACGTGGAGGATGTGTTTTATAAATACGGGGCGATCCGAGATATAGATCTGAAGAACCGGAGGGGTGGACCGCCGTTTGCTTTTGTTGAATTCGAAGACCCCAGGTAAGTTAGCTAACTATGCTAAAAACATAATTAAGCCGATTTCAGAACAAACCGATAGCTAACGTTAGCTAAGTAGCTAGCCGCAGAAAGTGTTGGGTAACAACTAGCTACCTCGTGTTGAGGCGGAGATATTGGTTGGTGTGTTGTTGCCAGAGTTTTACCAGAGTTTTTTTTTTTTTAATATATTTTTTAAATATACTATATAGGTTCTTAGTTTTTTTCCTACTATGGTCAAGAGCCAAGTTATTGAGGTGGTCGTCACTAGTTTCCACAGTCATAATTCTGGCTAAACGGAGAGTTGCGCAAGATGGCGATGGGCAGGACACATGACTTTATTTAACACTTCTTTTGAATTAGGTAATTAATTGCATCTGCCATGGAATCCAGTTGCATTATATTACAGTTGGTCCCAACTGCTTGCCGTAGTTTAGAAGTAATCGCGGAAACATATATTTTTAGGGTATTTTTCACCCTGACAGCTCCTATTAGTTTTTAATTGAGCACCGTTGCACCAAATCGCCTTTCCAAACTTCCTATGCTCAGCCCATTGTTCTGAGTCACACTGCTAGTTTCTCTGTTCAATAAGAGTTATCCACCCAAACCTGGGTTTACCGAAGGTCACTGATATTAATAAGGTTATGGCTGCTATGTGAGAGCGTCCACATGGGTACACACGTTGATGGCCTACTGGCGTGTGTAAAGTGAAAGTGGTTTAACAATCATTCAGGGTGTAAAACCTAACAAGTGTCCCTGTCTTTTTCAAGATGTGGCACATTTTAAAGCACTTTTTTTGGTTTTAAGATACATTTTTTTTGTTGATTCAATTGTTTCTAACTGGCTGCTGGGTAATTTGATATGCGTTGACGTAGAATGTTGGGGAGATGAAACAATGGAAGCTCGTTCATTTTGAAGGAAGGAAGCAAAGTGGGTGGGGACCAAAGTTGGTGACTGCTGAGCCCCTATTGGATTGGCTGTTGATACCTATCACTACCTAGCCTGATTGCTAGCGCCAACATGAGGGTGAAGCAAGCATGGCTATCCGTTAGTAGGCAGTCTAGTGGTTTGAGCTTTGGACCTGTTTTTTTTATATATATTTTTTATATACCCTTATTTAACCAGGTAGGTCAGTTGAGAACAAGTAATCATTTACAACTGCCACTTGGCCAAGATAAAGCAAAGCAGTGCAACATAAACAACTCAGTTACAGATGGAATAAACAAAAGTACAGTCAATAGAAAAGTCTATATACGGTGTGTGCAAATGAGGTGAGATTAGGGAGGTTAGGCATTAAATAGGCCGTAGTGGTGAAATAATTACAATTTAGCAATTAAACACTTGAGTGATAGATGTGCAGAAGATGAATGTGCAAGTAGAGATACTGGGGTTCAAAAGGAGCAAAAAAGAAATAACAATATGGGGATGAGGTAGTTGGATGGGCTGTTTACAGATGGGCTGTTTACAGATGGGCTGTTTACAGATGGGCTGTTTACAGATGGGCTGTGTACAGATGGGCTGTTTACAGATGGGCTGTTTACAGATGGGCTGTTTACAGATGGGCTGTGTACAGATGGGCTGTGTACAGATGGGCTGTTTACAGATGGGTTGTTTACAGATGGGCTGTTTACAGATGGGCTATTTACAGATGGGCTATTTACAGATGGGCTGTGTACAGGTACAGTGATCTGTGAGCTGCTCTGACAACTGATGCTTACAGTTATTGATGGAGATATGAGTCTCCAGCTTCAGAGATTTTTGCAATTTGTTCCAGTCATTGGCAGCAGAGAATTGGAAGGAAAGACAGCCAAAGGAGGAATTGGCTTTGGGGGTGACCAGTGAAATAAACCTGCTGGAGCGTGTGCTACGGGTGGGTGTTGCTATGGTGAACAGTGAGCTGAGATAAGGTGGGGCTTTATCTAACAAAGACTTAAAGATGACCTGGAGCCAGTGGGTTTGGCGACGAATATGAAGCGAGGGCCAGCCAACGAGAGCGTACAGGTCGCAGTGGTGGGTAGTATATGGGGCTTTGGTGACAAAACGGGTGGCAATGTGAACGACTGCATCCAGGTTGCTGAGTAGGGTGTTGGAGGCTGTTTTGTAAATGACATCGCCTAAGTCGAGGATTGGTAGGATGGTCAGTTTTACGAGGGTATGTTTGGCAGCATGAGTGAAGGAGGCTTTGTTGTGAAATAGGAAGACAATTCTAGATTTAATTTTGGATTGGAGATGTTTGATGTGAGTCTGGAAGGAGAGTTTACAGTCTAACCAGACACCTAGGTATTTGTAGTTGTCTACATATTCTAAGTCAGAACCGTCCAGAGTAGTGATGCTGGGCGGGCGGGCAGGTGTGGGCAGCGATCGATTGAAGAGCATGCATTTAGTTTTACTTGCATTTAAGAGCAGTTGTGGGGGCACGGAAGGAGAGTTGTATGGTATTGAAGCTCGTAACAGTGTCCAAAGAAGGGCCAGAAGTACACAGAATGGTGTCGATATCGTTTCGGACCTTGAGCGTGGCTGAGGTGCAACCACAACCAGCTTGGAAACCAGATTGCATAGCAGAGAAGGTACGGTGGGATTTGAAATGGTCAGTAATCTGTTTGTTAACTTGGCTTTCGAACACCTTTAGAAAGACAGGGCAGGATAGATATAGGTCTGTAACAGTTTGGGTCTAGAGTGTCACCCCCTTTGAAGACGGGGATGACCGCGGCAGCTTTCCAAACTTTGGGCATCTCAGATGACACGAGGTTGAACAGGCTAGTAATAGGGGTTGCAACAATTGCAGTGGATAATTTTAGATTGTTTAACTGTTTATTCTAAGTTTACGGTTAAAAGCTATAACAACTGGTCGTCTAGTGCAGAGAATAAAAGGAGCAGATTTCTAGGAGTGGTAGAATAGATTCAAGGCATAATGTACAGACAAGGGTATGGTAGGATGTGAGTACAGTGGAGGTAAACCTATGCTTTGCGTGACGATGAGAGAGGTTTAGTCTCTGGAAGCACCAGTTAAGCCAGGTGAGGTCTCCGCATGTGTGTGGGGTTGGATGAAAGATCTATCTAAGGAATTTTGAGTGGGACTGAGGGCTCTACAGTGACATAAAACAATAAGAACTAGCCAAGACAGCGGTAGACCAGGCATATTGACATTAGAGAGAGGCATAAAGCAATCACAGGTGCTGATCAGGAGAGCTAAGACAACAACGGGTAAATGGCGATGAATGGGCAGAGCGGGTCAGTTAGATGCATACAGGACCTGAATTCAAGGCTGGGGCCGACAGGTAAACAAAATGACGTACCGTGTTATTGAAACAGTCCAGGGTGCATCAGCTGTGTAGCAGAGTGATCATAGGGTCAAAAGAGCAGCAATAGGTGAGTCACTACTACGCTAGGCAAGCAGGGGACACAGCGTTCAGAAAAGCTAGCGGGCCGGGGCTAGCAGATGGTTCTGCGGCGGCATCGTAACAGAATAGCCTGTTGAGACCACATCGGGCGATCACGTCGGCAGTCCAGTTGGGATGGATCGGTCCGGGGCTCTGTGTTGACAATAAAGGGTTCGGGCCAATTGGCAAAGGAGGTATTGTAGCCCTAGAATTAGCTGGTATATGGGCCTAGCTTGATGCTAGGTCAAGGCTAGCTGTTGCTTGCTTCAGGACAGAGGCGTTAACTAACAGTAGCCACTCGTTTGCAGCTAGCTAGGAGTAATGATCCGGTGTAATTATCCAGAGCAGCAGGAATCCGGTGACGTGGTAGAGAGAAGCAGTCCGATATGCTCTGGGTTGATATCGCTTTGTGCAGACTGGCAGGTATTGTCCGAGCTAAGGCTGGCTGATGCCGGGGGAAAAGGCGAGGACCGCTAGCCGTGGCTAACACAGACTAGTAGCTAGTTAGCTGGCTAGCTCGTGGTGGACGTTCCAGTTATAAGGAATAGAAATAGCAGATCCGTAAGATGTATATGAAAAAAGACCGGCTATTGACACTGATATACACGTCCTACTGCGCCGCCATCTTGTGACCCGTAAGGTTGTGAGATCGAATCCCTGAGCTGACAAGGTACAAATCTGTTGTTCTGCCCCTGAACAAGGCAGTTAACCCACTGTTCCTAGGCCGTCATTATAACTGATCTGTCTAGTTAAATGAAGGTAAAATGTTTTTTTTTTTTAAATGTGCTACTCGGGTTCACTGAGGGTGTTTTCACACAGTTCTGAGCTGTAGGCCAATCAGTCTGTTACATTTTTTATTTATTTGGTCATGTTGGTTTCATGTTGCCGTGAAAACAGGTAGGCTGTGAAATGTGCTTTTCACAAACTGATGCTCAGGCAGCAGAGTGAAGTAGCTGGCTAATTAACTATTGGCCCTCTCAAACTGTGTTGTCTTGTCGTTCTCTCTCACTCTGTTGATCTCTGTGTGTGTGTATCCCAGGGATGCTGATGATGCGGTGCACGGTCGTGATGGTTACGACTACGACGGTTACCGTCTCCGAGTGGAGTTCCCCCGTAGTGGGCGTGGGGGAGGGAGAGGGGGTGGTGGCGGTGGCAGGGGTGGTGGCGGCGATGGAGGAGGAGCCCCAAGAGGACGATACGGACCTCCCTCACGGCGCTCCGAGTACAGAGTCATCGTCTCAGGTCAGTCTTTACCCCTCCTTCCCCTGTCTTTACACTGTTACCTCTCTACCTCCCCCTCCAGGTCTCCTCCTGTCTTTACACTGTTACCTCTCTACCTCCGCCTCCAGGTCTCCTCCTGTCTTTACACTGTTACCTCTCTACCTCCGCCTCCAGGTCTCCTTCTGTATTTACTGTTACCTCTCTACCTCCCCCTCCAGGTCTCCTCCTTCCTGTCTTTACTGTTACCTCTCTACCTCCCCCTCCAGGTCTCCTCCTTCCTGTCTTTACTGTGTTGCCCGTCTACCACCTCCTCCTCCCTCTCCAGGTCTCCCCTCTAGTGGTAGCTGGCAGGACCTAAAGGACCACATGCGTGAGGCAGGTGATGTATGTTACGCGGACGTGTTCCGGGACGGTACCGGCGTGGTGGAGTTCGTACGCAAGGAGGACATGACCTACGCTGTCCGCAAGCTGGACAACACCAAGTTCCGCTCCCACGAGGTAGGTCAGGGGTTAGAGCGCTGTTGGGTCGGGAGTCCACACCCTATACCCTATGTGTCTCTCATCAGGCAGCCTTCTCTCTCTCTCCTGTGTGTTTTAGGGAGAGACTGCGTACGTGCGTGTGAAGGTGGACGGACCTCGCAGCCCCAGTTACGGACGCTCCCGCTCTCGTAGCCGTAGCAACGGGCGTAGCAACGGGCGTAGCAACAGCCGCTCGCGCAGCTTCTCGCCGCCGCGACGCAGCCGACCCTCGCCACGCTACTCGCCACGACACTCCCGATCACGTTCCCGCACCTAGACACAAACCACAATACACAACGCCTCCAGCCCAGCGGGTCCCCCGGGGAGAGGGTACATCGGACCAGGAGACGGACAGGCGCCGCCCGGTGGACATTCTTATGCGTTACACCTAATGTTCTCTTGCCTTCGGCTACCTCTTGTTCTTTCATCCCCGTTTCCTGGTCTAGTTTGCCTCAGCTGTGGTTTTGGCTTATGACCTCTGTTCTCTTTGTATCTGCTGGCCCCTCATCTCCCCCCCCCCCCCTCTCTCTCTCTCTCTCTCTCTCTCTCTCATCTTCTTTCTTTCTTTCTCCTCCCTTCTCTCTCCTCCCATCTGTGTAAAGGGCTTTAATTGTTCTATTTCTGTTAGTTTTGACTGGAGGGAGGAGGAGGAGGAGGAGGGGGGGTGGTGAGAGATTTGTTGTGTTTATGTGGGGGAGGGATGGTATTATTATTTTCCTTGGCCTGTTGTGGTGTCTGTGTGTTGTGTTGACCTCTGACCTGTCTGTCGTGTCTCTCTGTAGAGATCACAGGAGCAAGCTGATAGGCTGCTGGGAAACAGGAAACTGTTCATATTAGGATTAACAGGAGGAGCAGGAGGAGTCAAATAACCAGCCAATGGTATGACGGCAGTAGTCTCTCATCCAATCAGCTGTCAGACCTGATGTTTTAGTTTTTCTGACCCAGTGATATTATTGAACTGGTTTTAACTCTACTCTTAACTCTCTCATATTAATTAGTGCTTTGCCAACTCTCCTTCTTCCCTCAATCCCATCCTCCCCTGGTTTTCTATTCATGGTTTCTGGTCAGAGTAACATGCATGGCAGTGTCAACAGGACAGTGTGAGTCTGTGGAAGTAGGATAGTGTGTCTTTGTGTCGGTAGGGTAGTGTGTCTTTGTGTCGGTAGGGTAGTGTGTCGGTAGGATAGTGTGTCGGTAGGATAGTGTGTCTTTGTATCAGTAGGGTAGTGTGTCGGTAGGGTAGTGTGTCGGTAGGGTAGTGTGTCGGTAGGATAGTGTGTCTTTGTATCAGTAGGATAGTGTGTCGGTAGGATAGTGTGTCTTTGTATCAGTAGGGTAGTGTGTCGGTAGGATAGTGTGTCTTTGTATCAGTAGGGTAGTGTGTCGGTAGGGTAGTGTGTCGGTAGGATAGTGTGTCTTTGTATCAGTAGGATAGTGTGTCGGTAGAATAGTGTGTCTTTGTATCAGTAGGGTAGTGTGTCTGTATCAGTAGGATAGTGTGTCTTTGTATCAGTAGGGTAGTGTGTCGGTAGGGTAGTGTGTCGGTAGGGTAGTGTGTCTTTGTATCAGTAGGATAGTGTGTCTGTGTCGGTAGGGTAGTGTCGGTAGGGTAGTGTGTCGGTAGGATAGTGTGTCTTTGTATCAGTAGGGTAGTGTGTCTGTGTCGGTAGGATAGTGTGTCGGTAGGATAGTGTGTCTTTGTATCGGTAGGGTAGTGTGTCGGTAGGGTAGTGTGTCTTTGTATCAGTAGGATAGTGTGTCTTTGTGTCGGTAGGGGAGTGTGTCGGTAGGGTAGTGTGTCTTTGTATCAGTAGGATAGTGTGTCGGTAGGATAGTGTGTCTTTGTATCAGTAGGATAGTGTGTCTCTGTGTCAGTAGGATAGTGTGTGTGTGTGTCTGGTATTATTAGTGGTTGGTTATATTTTCCTCAGTCTTGGTTCAGAGAACTTCAGTTCTAATGTTGAGGTGAGTTTTCTGTTGTAAATGTCTTCTCTTAAACACAGCTTTCAGAGCCAGCAGGTTGTGATGGCTGATTGGCTGTAGCTAGACTTGGGCGGTATACCGTATTTTACTATATATACACAGATATTGATGCATGGACCGGCTTGTTTTTTTTTTTACTTTACCTTCTATAACGGTATTTGAACGTTTGGTTTGTTTAAATGTGATACGCTGTGTACAACGTCCATTTTTTTATAGTTGACTTGGCTACTTGAGTCATCTCTTTCTCCATGTCGCTTTCCACACAGACAAAGCCCAGCCCCGCCCCGTCACTCAAGGAGCGCATTTTGATGTTGCTTGACCAGGAGACACTTGCGTTCAGTTTGCATGGTCAATGCAACAATGTTGATGACGACAATGCTGTTTTCACTTTGCTTCTTAATATAAATCCACTAGTGTTCTATAATTACACAATTCGTTTTGTTTCTTACATCTGCAAAACATTTTATTTTCATAGCAAGTTGGGCCTAAATCTTCTTAGCCGCTAATGCTAACTGCTAGCTCGCTAATAAATGTACTGAGTCAGAGCAAAGGTAGCTAGCTAATACAGCCTGATAATACCAGTGATGGTGTAGAACTAAATCAGCATGTTGGTACAACGGTATTTTTCTAAATCGGAGGAATATGTGAATGTTAGTTACATGAAGTAACTAAGAGAACCTTCAATGTAGCCAGATTAGAGTCCCCTAGGAAACATTGACCATCACTTTGGTTCCTTACCCTGTCACAATAACTCCTGGCATTTTCATTCGTTTTCATGTCAAACAACACAGTATTCAAAGTGCCCACTATTATATTCGAACTATAGAATTAACCCTGCCTAATCATTATTTCCTGTTATTTCAACAGTTCACCCAAGTGTTTTGCTCTAAATCGCAAGTCCAATTGCAACATTTGGTTAAAAATAAGGCCTAGTTTTTTGTTGTTGTTGCCCATATCGTGCAGCCAGTCTTACGCGGCAGTATGGAAATAATCTCAAATGAGTGCAGGAAACGCAGAAATTTATGAAAATGATTTTGGTTGAATTGAACAGTATAAAACAGAATGGAGAAAGACCCATTTGAAGTCACGTAGAACGTATCTAGTTTTAGGGTGGCAACAATACTCATAAAGCAAATTAAGGACTTTAATTATTAAAAAAAAACATGAAATACGTCATACCATTTTTTTTATTTTTTATTATATATCCTTTTTACAGCGTGATATAATATTTTGGCCATATCGCCAAGCCCTAACTATAGGAGGCTGTGATAGTGTGGCTGATTGGCTGTAGCAGGCTGTGAGTGATTCTAACCTGTTGCTCCTTCCTTCTCTCTGTTGGGTGCGGGATCTGTCTCAAGGAGGGCTGTGATTGGAGGAGGGCTCTGTCTCCCCGTCCCGGAGCCAATCAGACCATCAGGATTCAGGATCAGAGCAGGGATTAGGATTAAGGATGGAGAGAGAACGCGGAGTGGGACAGGAGCATAGGATCGGGACCAGCCCCCAGGCCACAGCCCAGCCCACTGGAACCTAGAAACTAGACCTAATTCACTCAAATGGCTATCAAGCACCCAAAATTAGTTTTGTATTTTTTTCCCCCCGTGTGGACTCCACAGCGTCCTTCTAGGATCCTGACCAGCGGTCTTTTTATTATTTAAGAGGAGCTCGGCGCAAAACCAGGAGACTGGCTCAGGATGGAGGGAGGCGCACATAAGGAGATTGGTAACTAGAAGGGAATTATAATCGGGGGGTAAATGTGTTTGTTCATTAAAGGGATGGAGGGTAATGTGTTTCTTTTTGTTTGGAAGGAGGGTGTATTTTTTTTTTAAGGTTTGCATTGTTTCCTCAGTAGATTTTATGATTTAGTTTGTTTTCCTTAGTTGGTAACTTTTCATGTTTCAGCACCTCTTCAATAAAGTGTCTTCTACAGTAGCTAGTCTGTGTGCCTCTGTTTTCTTGTTTTAATTGATTATTTTACAGTAGCTACAGCAGGGATGCGAACCAGTCACCTTTTGGTGAAATCCGCCATTTTGAATTCAAAATAGGTGATCTGAGTGATTCATGTAGATCCCGTAGTTTGGGGGAGGGGGCTGGGGGGCTTTGGATCCCTATTGGCTGACAGTGAATGAGTGATGTGCGTTTGGACCAATCCCGGCTGTATCCAAGGCTCAGCAAGTCGTTGACATGACAACAGAACGCAGCGCCCGACTGAAGAGAGAAGAGACTTGTCAGTTACAGCAGGTAACGGAGAGTTAACGGAACGGTAACTGTAGGTGAGACGTCCAGACTACGGAGACCGGGATGAGAAGGTGATGAAGCAGTACTTCATGACCTGTAACCGAAAAACAACCGGTATTTAGAAAGTTTTAGGTGAGGGAGAAAGTGTGGTGGAATAAGTATTGTTAGCATTAAGTATCTTGCTAGCTGGATGGATTTCTCCATTAGCCAACTTAGCCAGAGAAACATTAGCCAACTTAGCCAGAGAAATGTTGAGAAACATTAGCCAACTTAGCCAGAGAAATGTTGAGAAACATTAGCCAATTTAGCCAGAGAAATGTTGAGAAACATTAGCCAATTTAGCCAGAGAAATGTTGAGAAACATTAGCCAATTTAGCTGATTAAATAATTTAGTTTATGGTGTGACAATTAGCTGGCTAATAGACAGCTAACGTTACATCCGATAACCAATTCCCTATAGTATTAACTGGTAACGTTATAACGCGTTAACGTTAGTTGCTTACTGGACCCTGTCAATCTGTGAAAAGTTAACTAGCTAACGTTTTCCCTCAACAGCATGTGGTACATTTTCAGAATGAGAGAATTAGGTGAAAATGAGCAGAGCTTGTTAAACAAGTGGATTCAGGGATGAAGTGTAACTGGGCCTGGATTAAACTGGATGCCTCTATAGAGGTGAAAGGAAGACCACACACTTTCTCTCTGTCTCACATTTACATTTTAGCAGACGCTCTTATCCAGAGCGACTTACAGTAGTGAATGCATACATTCCATACATTTTTTTTTCTCTCCGTGTACTCTCTGCCTGAAAGAGATCAGTTATACCAACAAAGGGTCTCATGCTCGGCTGGAGCACTGTAGAACAGATGTCCACAGGCAGAAAGTGTGAAATGTAATAATGTTCAGTGTGGCCCCAAAGAGTTTGCTTTTATTATGTTGAACTTGACAGTAACTCTTGTGAGTGAGGGAGGATTATTACATTTGTTACTCGGTGAATGTTATTTTTGAACACATGTAGCCTTGTGCTCTTGATCGATGTCTACTATAATGGCCACATTCTGTTGCTACTTTAAGATGTTTTCCCCCCAAGTGTAATGTGTGTGTGTGTGTGTGTGTGGTCACAAGTGTTCTATAATAATGGCTGTCATGGCTAACTGCAATATTAGTGTATTGTTTTTTTTCTGAAGACTTGAGTGTTATTTGCAGTAAAGTCTAGGCAACAAATAACATTGGATTGCTTTCTTTAATTTTTTTTAGCTGGTGTCACATTTAACCAGTTATTTTACACACAGAGACTGATCATGTAGATGGATTATATTCTGTAGTTTAATGGTTATGAATGCAGTCGGTATTTGGTGGCGTTTCCCTGCTCAGACGTTGCATGCATCAACCAATGGTTGCATGCTACGGCATCGGCTGTGTCAACAGACAAGTTGCTGTGACGTGTGGTTAGCTGATAGGTAAAATACCTATCCAGACGTTGTAAGATCTGTCGGGCGTCTGCAACGTCTGAGCTCTGGAGCCCACCTATTACGTTGTACAGGACAGTGTAGTGACAAATTCAATACGATTTGCCAAGTATGCAACATTTTTGAGAATAAATGCAACTAATTTCCTGAACTTGCGACTGGTGAATCTTCTGTGAATCAAAACCACATGTCTAATCTGTGTGCAAATGTTGCAACTAACACGTGCCAAAAGTTTTGCAGTTGTAAAAAAAATGGTTTTTTAAAATCTGCAAGCAGCATATCAAAAAAACACCTCTCTGGTGGGTAGGACTTTTTCTTCTGACCAATCAGGTGATGTCATTCTTGAACGTGTTTTACAGAGTTCCGGGCTGGAGTCACGCTTTCCACTGTGCTAAATCTGCATCAAATTTGTACAAATTACAGGCAAGCTAGCAAGCTATATGATAGTCACAATGTGAAAGCTTACAACAAGGCGTTGGTGAGAAAGATGAACGGAATAATTAAAATGAGTGTTTACACGTAGCATAACCGCTATAAAGCCTATTTTCTATTGGCATTACATGGCTGATTAGCTAGCTAGCATTAGAGCTGGCTAGCCTGTATCTATTAGTTCTTACGTTTTGTAACCGAGCAATAGGTCTAGCTTTGTACTTGTCATTTGTTTTAAGAATAACATTAGTTTAGAAAAAATGTGTTTGCTCTGTGAATATTTGGTGTGTAGTTGTTTGGCTTTGCTAGTTAGCAAGCTGAGATCTCTACTCAAGTTGTCTAATGTTAGCTAGCTTGCTAATAATGTTTTGAGGACAACAGGCTAGCTCCTTGTAGAATCAAGACAAGTGGGGATGGGGAAGAAGATTGAATGTGCAGCTGCTCTCTGGTTGATGCAGTACCCAGGCGAGAATCTGCGAGCCATCTGCAACGGAGAGAATCTGCGGGCCATCTGCAACGGAGAGAATCTGCGAGCCATCTGCAACGGAGAGAATCTGCGAGCCATCTGCAACGGAGAGAATCTGCGAGCCATCTGCAACGGAGAGAATCTGCGAGCCATCTGCAACGGAGAGAATCTGCGAGCCATCTTTTGATCTTGAATAGCTAGCTCAGGGGTTGGCAACTTTTTTTTTTTGTGCTGAGTGGCAATTTACAATTTATTCTACCATTTCTAACCATCTGCGTGCCAGTTATGATTTTCATATGTGCATTACAACTAATTGTGTCTATTGAATATCTAATTGCCCACAAACGGAAGAATTCCGTAACTCGCTAAACAGAGCCGCTGTCCATTTAGCACCACAGAGCTCCACTATAGGCCTACCTGCATCAGCTGAGCGTTGCACCACAGAGCCCCACAGAGCTCCACTATAGGCCTACCTGCATCAGATGAGCGTAGCACCACAGAGCCCCACTATAGGCCTACCTGCATCAGCTGAGCGTTGTACCACAGAGCTCCACTATAGGCCCACCTGCATCAGATGAGCGTTGCACCACAGAGCTCCACTATAGGCCTACCTGCATCAGCTGAGTGTTGCACCACAGAGCTCCACTATAGGCCTACCTGCATCAGCTGAACGTCTCACCACAGAGCTCCACTATAGGCCTACCTGCATCAGCTGAGCATTGCACCACTATAGGCCTACCTGCATCAGATGAGCGTTGCACCACAGAGCACCACTATAGGCCTACCTGCATCAGCTGAACGTCTCACCACAGAGTTCCACTATAGGCCTACCTGCATCAGCTGAGCGTTGCTCCACTATAGGCCTACCTGCATCAGCTGAGCGTTGCTCCACTGTAGGCCTACCTGCATCAGCTGAGCGTTGCTCCACTATAGGCCTACCTGCATCAGATGAGCGTTGCACCACAGAGCTCCACTATAGGCCTACCTGCATAAGATGAACATTGCACCACAGAGCTCCACTATAGGCCTACCTGCATCAGCTGAGCGTTGCTCCACTATAGGCCTACCTGCATCAGCTGAGCGTTGCTCCACTGTAGGCCTACCTGCATCAGCTGAGCGTTGCTCCACTATAGGCCTACCTGCATCAGATGAGCGTTGCACCACAGAGCTCCACTATAGGCCTACCTGCATAAGATGAACATTGCACCACAGAGCTCCACTATAGGCCTACCTGCATCAGCTGAGCGTTGCTCCACTATAGGCCTACCTGCATCAGCTGAGCGTTGCTCCACTGTAGGCCTACCTGCATCAGCTGAGCGTTGCTCCACTATAGGCCTACCTGCATCAGATGAGCGTTGCTCCACTATAGGCCTACCTGCATCAGATGAGCGTTGCACCACAGAGCTCCACTATAGGCCTACCTGCATAAGATGAACATTGCACCACAGAGCTCCACTATAGGCCTACCTGCATCAGATGAACGTTTCCGCAGCAAGCCGCTGTCCAAGGTGTTGAATCCAGCGCGGTCTTCGCTCCTTTTTAAAACACATCTATAGACCTTTTTTGTATTTTACTTCTTGATTTTTTTGTTGTTGCCATTATTTGGTCGTGTTTGTTTGGCCAGCGCACTTGATGATGTCATGCCTCTTTATTCCATTATATGTATTTGTCTACCATGCAGTTGTGGTCCAGCAGTTTTAATGTGATGGTCATTTTAATGTTAATATCAGCATTTGAAGTCGGCCTTATTGTGACTTGATGGTCTGTAGTAGTGGCTTTATGTACATCTTGTTTCGTAAAGCTGTCTAAAATGATTGTTTTATTCATGGTTTTGATTTATGGACAATATTAATTTGACGTGTTTTATTAAGATAGAATCAAAATTTCATTTCAAGTGTCTTTTGCTGTTGTCAATTGCATTTTTTTTATATATGGAAATTGTGTTAGAACACTTGGAAATATGATTTATGCATCTTTGTTTATTCTAATTCTAATGTGTATAAATTGCTCTTGTTTCATGTGTTTTGGTGGAACAGTCCCATTTCAGTATAGGCTACAGAACTACAAAGGACAAATAATACACGTGATTAAAAAAATAACAATATTGAAAAATACAAGGTTCAATAAATAAAAGAAACGACAGACTGTTAGGTCTACCAACAGCCCGAAACATAACTGAATTAAAGAAGGGATCTTATTTCCAACTCCATATTTACATTTTAGTCATTTAGCAGACACTCTTATCCAGAGTGACTTACAGTAGTGAATGCATACATTTCATACTTATTTTTTATACTGGCCCCCCGTGGGAATCGAACCCACAACCCTGGCGTTGCACACACCATGCTGGCGTTGCAAACACCATGCTCTACCAACTGAGCCACAGGGAAGGCCATACCTGCTGAGACTCTAAGCTTACTGAAATTTACTGGCATGAACATTTTAAGTTTATAGAATTTTGTATTGAAAAATCACACCGTACCGATTTTTAGTGCTATCTTTGTCCCTGCTTTCCACTGCTGAGCCGTGTAATATCTGGGCTATATTTGGACACTGAGCTGCACGCAGGCCTCCGAGTGGTCCGTTGTCAACCGGCTGCATGTGGGACTCAGGGTTGACTTCATGGGTGAAAAGATCTGACCACATCGATACGTGGATCCAAATGCTGAATGCATTGCACGTGCAACCATCTTCAAACTGTCAGATTTCACTGGCAGGCTCTCCCAACTGTGGATGACGGAGGCCCCTGATCTCTCTCAGTCCCTTCTAGTTCTTTCCGCAGCTCTGTGGATTTTGATGACCAAAGGGAGGATGTCTTGAGCTCGATCAGCTGCGTTTCAAAGTCCTCGATCCCTGTCCACTGAAACACAGACAGATCCAAATCACTGTCCTCAAAGTTGTCTGGCTTGATCAAAAAATAAAACATTGGGGGCCATGTTGCTTGAAATCTGACAGGGAACTCGGACTGCAGCTTCCCCATGTACACTCTGATAACATCAGCACTGACAGACAGTGTGTTGAGTAGACATTTCTTTAGCTTGGCAGCGAATGCCTTCCATGCATGGAACAGATCCAGGACTGTTTCGCCTGCACCCTGAAGACGCAGGTTGAGTACGTGGTGACCTGTTATGTCAGTGAGAAATATCAGTTTTATAAGCCAATCCTCATTCTCAAGCTCTGGGTAGTTTTGGCCCTTTTTCAACCAGAAAGGCTATAACCATATCCAAACACTCCACAAACCGTTCCAGAACTTTCCTTCAACTTAACCCACCTAACACTGCAGTGAAGAGGTAAGTCTTTGTGTTTTTGTTCCATCTCTTCTAGCAGTGACTGAAACTGTCTGTGTCAAAGATGATCGAACAACAAAGAGATTCACTATTTTAACTACAGTAGCCATCACTACCTAAATTTGAATTTTAAATATTGGAACACAGATTCTCTTGGTGAATGATTCACTGAAATTTAACCACGGGGTGGTCAATCTTCTCTTCAATCAGCTTGGCAAATCCTTTGTTTCGCCATCATAACCGGGGCACCATCAGTTGTAATAGTGAATATGTTTTTAATATCGACACCTCTCTCAAGGCTTTTGCTACATCTTCCCCTTTAGCAGTACCATGCATGGGTTTTAGGCAGGAATGCACCAATATTACATTTTTAGCCTATACTGATTCCCGACATTTTCCTTGCCAAAAAATAAACTGATACCGATATTAAACATTTTAGCAGACTTTTAAGCATTCTAGTACAGTTAACTAGTTAAAACACATTTTAGTCATTTAGCAGGCACTCTTATCCAGAGCGACTTACAGTAGTAAATGTATACATTTCATACATTTTTTTCCCGTAATGGTCCCCCGTGGGAATCGAACCCACAACCGTGGCATTGCAAACACCATGCTCTACCAACTGAGCCACACAGGACACACACATGGATGCAGCAGTCTAAAGCACTGCATCTCAGTGCAATAGGCGTCACTACAGTTACTGGTTTGAATCCAGGCTGTATCACATCCGGCCGTGATTGGGAGTCCCATAGGGCGGAGTACTATTGGCCCAGCGCCATCCATTTGTAATTAAGAATTTGTTCTTAACTGACTTGCCTAGTTCAATTACATTTTATTTCTTTATTTTATTTGTCTTTGAGATGATTGCGTCTTTTGTTAGGCAATCGATCAAATAAAGCCTGTGAACTGCAGAGAAAAGCCTCGATATATTCCGACAAGCAACCGGTTTACAACAGAGAGAGCGAACAGCCCTTCAGTAAAACTAATACATATTCCTTTGACAGTAAATGAACGGACATCTGCATCATTTTTCTTTGCTGATGACATTTTGCGCCGTGAACTTTTTTTAAATAACAAAAGAAAGCTTGCTAGCTGCTTGCCAAGTGGAAACCAGCTACAGGTTGCAACTGGTGTTGGAGTTAAAATCTACAGGAGGGTATCTCTCCAGGAACAGGGTTGGAGTTAAAACCTACAGGAGGGTCTCTCTCCAGGAACAGGGTTGGAGTTAAAACCTACAGGAGGGTATCTCTCCAGGAACAGGGTTGGAGTTAATTAATATTACAGTATTAATTAACTTAATACTGTTAAAATATTACACTACTATTATTACTGTTATATTACAATACTATTAATACTGCTATAATATTAAAATACTTAATGCTGTTATAATATTACATGTTCTATTCATACTGTTATAATATTACAATACTATTATTACTGTTATAATATTACAATACTATTAATACTGTTATAATATTACATGTTCTATTCATACTGTTATAATATTACAATACTATTATTACTGTTATAATATTACAATACTATTATTACTGTTATAATATTACAATACTATTATTACTGTTATAATATTACAATACTATTATTACTGTTATAATATTACAATACTATTAAAACTGCTATACTATTAAATTTTCTATTTTTACTGTTATGATATTACAGTGCTGTTTTTCTACTGCTGTAGAAAGTGATTACAGTGCTGTTTTTCTACTGCTGTAGAAAGTGATTACAGTGCTGTTTTGCTACTGCTGTAGAAAGTGATTACAGTGCTACAGTATATTATTGATATTATTATTATTATTATTTCTACTACGTCTTTATCATCATTAAACTGGACCGATGGGCACTAGCCCTCACCCCAGTGTATCTGTGTGTGATGCTATTGTCTGCTGATACCTTGGAGGACAATCCGTTGTAAAATAATCACACAGGTCCTGTGTGGCTCAGTTGCTAGAGCATGCCGGTTGTTGGCCAGGGTTGTGGGTTCAATTCCCACGGGGGACCAGTATGAAAAACTATGCTCTCACTACTGTAAGTTGCTCTGGATAAGAGCATAGTAAATGGTCTGCCTAGTATGGAATAGTCTGCCTATCCATGTGAGAGATGCAGACTTGGTCTCTCGACCATTAAGTCTTTATTGAAGACTCATCTCTTCAGTAGGTCCTATGATTGAGTGTAGTAGTCTGGCCCAGGGGTGTGAAGGTGAACGGAAAGGCACTGGAGCGACGAACCGCCCTTGCTGTCTCTGCCTGGCCGGTTCTCCTCTCTCCACTGGGATTCTCTGCCTCTAACCCTATTACAGGGGCTGAGTCACTGGCTTACTGGTGTTCTTCCATGCCGTCCCTAGGAGGGGGTGTGTCACTTGAGTGGGTTGAGTCACTGACGTGGTCTTCCTTTCTGGGTTGGCGCCCCCCTTGGGTTTGTGCCATGGCGGAGGTCTTTGTGGGCTATACTCGGCCTTGTCCCGGGATGGTATGTTGGGGGTTGGAGATATCCCTCCAGTGGTGTGGAGGCTGTGCTTTGGCAAAGTGGGTGGGGTTTTATCCTGCCTGTTTGGCCCTGTCCAAGGGTATAGTCAGACGGGGCCACAGTGTCTCCCGACCCCTCCTGTCTCAGCCTCCAGTATTTATGCTGTTATATCTGGAGTATTTCTCCTGTCTTATCCGGTGTCCTGTATGAATTAAGTATGCTCCCTCTAATTCTCTCTCTTCCTCTCCCTTCCCTTCCGGAGGACCTGAGCCCTAGGACCATGCCTCAGGACTACCTGGCATGATGACTCCTTGCTGTCCCCAGACCACCTGGCCGTGCTGCTGCTCCAGTTTCAACTGTTCTACCTGCGGCTATGGAACCCTGACCTGTTCACCGGACGTGCTACCTTAACCCGGACCTGCTTTTTTTTGACGATCTAATGAACCTGCTGTCTCTAACTCTGAATGCTCAGCTATGAAAAGCCAACTGACACTTACTCCTGAGGTGCTGACCTGTTGCACCCTCGACAACTACTATGATTATTATTATTTGACCCTGCTGGTCATTTATGAACATTTGAACATCTTGGCCATGTTCTGTTATAATCTCCACCCGGCACAACCAGAAGAGGACTGGCCACCCCTCATAGCCTGGTTCCTCTCTAGGTTTCTTCCTAGGTTCTGGCCTTTCTAGGGAGTTTTTCCTAGCCACCGTGCTTCTACATCTGCATTACTTGCTGTTTGGGGGTTTTAGGCTGGATTTCTGTACAGCACTTTGAGATATCAGCTGATGTAAAAAGGGGCTTTATAAATACATTTCATTGATTGAGTAAATTGTAAAACATTTCAACTAAATCATTATTAGGTATTCTGTCTCCATGACACTAGCCAAATGTTTTCTCTCTTCATTCACAACTCCTGTCTCGTTAATTAGAGAGGATCTGTAGATGGTGGAACAAGCTCCCTCACGACGCCAGGACAGCGGAGTCAATCACCACCTTCCGGAGACACCTGAAACCCCACCTCTTTAAGGAATACCTGGGATAGGATAAAGTAATCCTTCTAACCCCCCCCCCTAAAAGATTTAGATGCACTATTGTAAAGTGGTTGTTCTACTGGATATCATAAGGTGAATGCACCAATTTGTAAGTCGCTCTGGATAAGAGCGTCTGCTAAATGACTTAAATGTAAATGTAAATGTAGAGGAAGTGTTCAATAATATTAACGTCCTCACTACAAATACTGCCGTTTGAGACAATGGAAAATACCAAAGGTAACCATGCAAAAACAAAACACGTTTTAGTCTGGTTTCCCTATTCCACTGATGAGACAATAGCGACGTTGTGTGGACACA
>NC_042968.1:96131501-96199001 GCF_901001165.1 Salmo trutta | reverse complement strand
AACTGGAGCAGCTTATATGTATGTGTTGTTAAATGATCCATGAATGAATTCAGCGTTCTGATGGTCCCTGTTGTTTGTTGTAGTGGCGCGTGGGGAGACCGAGGGCATCCTGTGGACTTCCTCTGCAGACAGGAAGTCTAAAGGCTTGAAGGAGGGGAGGGACAGAGACAAGACATCCAT
The DNA here is from genome assembly GCF_901001165.1 of Salmo trutta. Lineage (NCBI taxonomy): Eukaryota > Metazoa > Chordata > Actinopteri > Salmoniformes > Salmonidae > Salmo > Salmo trutta. The sequence continues at coordinate 96,198,821 of NC_042968.1, read as the reverse complement.
GAAGAGACTCCAACACCTCCACCAAGAGAAGGTACACAGTCTCTCTCACTCACACACACACACACACACACACACACACACACACACACACACACACATATACAGCTCTGTCAACCTGTTGAATCTCATCTGTGTGTGTGTGTGTTGTCAGGTGAACCGTGTCCGCACGCAGCACCGGATCAACGTGCACGGCTGTGACGTGCCTGACCCAGTGTGCACGTTCTCCGAGCTGCAGTCCGAGTACGGCCTGAACCCGCGCGTCCTCCAGAACCTGTCCGCAGCTGGACTCACCGTCCCCACGCCCATCCAGATGCAGGCTATACCCCTGATGATGCATGTGAGAACGCAGACGGATGAGTGAATGGATGAGTGAATGGAACACAGAGACGGATGAGTGAATGGATGAGTGTGGATATATAGACAGGAACACAGAGACGGATGAGTGTGGATATATAGAATGGAACCCAGAGACGGATGAGTGAATGGAACACAGAGACGGATGAGTGAATGGATACAGAGACGGATGAGTGAATGGATGAGTGTGGATATATAGACTGGAACACAGAGACGGATGAGTGTGGATATATAGAATGGAACCCAGAGACGGATGAGTGAATGGAACACAGAGACGGATGAGTGAATGGAACACAGAGACGGATGAGTGAATGGATACAGAGACGGATGAGTGAATGGATGAGTGTGGATATATAGACTGGAACACAGAGACGGATGAGTGAATGGATACAGAGACGGATGAGTGAATGGATGAGTGTGGATATATAGACTGGAACACAGAGACGGATGAGTGAATGGAACACAGAGACGGATGAGTGAATGGAACACAGAGACGGATGAGTGAATGGAACACAGAGACGGATGAGTGAATGGATACAGAGACGGATGAGTGAATGGATACAGAGACGGATGAGTGAATGGATACAGAGACGAACACAGAGACGGATGAGTGAATGGATACAGAGACGGATGAGTGAATGGATACAGAGACGAACACAGAGACGGATGAGTGAATGGATATATAGAATGGAACCCTAAATCATATCATCTTTGTATGCATCTCTCTCCCCCGTCTCCCAGGGTCGTGAGTTGTTGGCGTGTGCTCCGACAGGTTCGGGGAAGACTCTAGCGTTTTGTCTCCCTCTCCTGACTCACCTGAAACAGCCTGCTAACCTCGGCATCAGAGCTCTGGTCATCTCTCCCACCAGGGAACTGGCCAGCCAGGTACACACACATATAGAACACACATATAGAACCGCAGGCCTCGAATTTGGCCGTAATGCCTCATAAACAAATCCATGTCTTGTGGCCGTTGTGCCCTTTGGTGGTGAGTATAAATAATAATAATAATCATTTCCTGCTGCCAATCGCCCGTGCTCCGAAGCACCTCTCACTCACAAGGCTCTCTCAGATATCGCAGTTCTTATTAGCCAATGACTGTCACTTGATCGGGTCCTTCTCACAGGCATTGCAGCTCCGAAGTAGGTTACAAGAGAAGACTGACTCGCCGGGGAGGCCACACGAGAAGACGGACTCGCCGGGGAGGCCACACGAGAAGACGGACTCGCCGGGGAGGCCACACGAGAAGACGGACTCGCCGGGGAGGCCACACGAGAAGACGGACTCGCCGGGGAGGCCACACGAGAAGACGGACTCGCCGGGGAGGCCACACGAGAAGACGGACTCGCCCGGGGAGGCCACACACGAGAAGACGGACTCGCCCGGGGAGGCCACACGAGAAGACGGACTCGCCCGGGGAGGCCACACGAGAAGACGGACTCGCCGGGGAGGCCACACGAGAAGACGGACTCGCCGGGGAGGCCACACGAGAAGACGGACTCGCCGGGGAGGCCACACGAGAAGACGGACTCGCCGGGGAGGCCACACGAGAAGACGGACTCGCCGGGGAGGCCACACGAGAAGACGGACTCGCCGGGGAGGCCACACGAGAAGACGGACTCGCCCGGGGAGGCCACACACGAGAAGACGGACTCGCCGGGGAGGCCACACACGAGAAGACGGACTCGCCCGGGGAGGCCACACACGAGAAGACGGACTCGCCCGGGGAGGCCACACACGAGAAGACGGACTCGCCCGGGGAGGCCACACACGAGAAGACGGACTCGCCCGGGGAGGCCACACACGAGAAGACGGACTCGCCGGGGAGGCCACACGAGAAGACGGACTCGCCCGGGGAGGCCACACGAGAAGACGGACTCGCCGGGGAGGCCACACACGAGAAGACGGACTCGCCCGGGGAGGCCACACACGTGAAGACGGACTCGCCGGGGAGGCCGGGGAGGCCACACGAGAAGACGGACTCGCCCGGGGAGGCCACACGTGAAGACGGACTCGCCGGGGAGGCCGGGGAGGCCACACGTGAAGACGGACTCGCCGGGGAGGCCACACACGTCCTTATGGAATTCCGAGGCGCGTATTGAAGATGATAGAACTGTCCACATTTACTTTTCGGCAGCCGACAATGAACGGAGCAAAGTACAGAGAGAACCTTGATGAAAACCTGCTCCAGAGCGCTCAGGACCTCAGACTGGGGCGAAGGTTCACCTTCCAACAGGACAACGACACTAAGCACACAGCCAAGACAACGCAGGAGTGGTTTCAGGACAAGTCTCTGAATGTCCTTGAGAGTGTCTGCTAAATGGCTAAAATGTTGGTCCCATGTTTCATAAAATATCCCAGAAATGTTCCATAACAACAGTTGAAGGAAATATGTTTCCATCCCAGTTAGAGAGCATTTGTCCTTCGCCAAGATAATGTGTTAGAATGTTAGAATACATTCTAATGTTGCTGTGTTAGAATGTAATGTTACTGCTGTGTTATGTTGTCATAATGTTGTGTTGTTGTATTATAATGTTGTGTTGTTGTGTTATAATGTTGTGTTGTTGTGTTATAATGTTGTGTTGTAATGTTGTGTTGTGTTATAATGTTGTGTTGCTGTGTTATAATGTTATGTTGTTGTGTTATAATGTTGCGTTGTGTTATAATGTTGCGTTGTGTTATAATGTTGTGTTGCTATGTTATGTGTTGTTATAATGTTGTGTTGTTGTGTTCTAATGTTGTGTTGTTGTGTTATAATGTTGTGTTATAATGTTGTGTTATGTTGTGTTGTAATGTTGTGTTGTTGTGTAGACCCACAGGGAGTTGGTGCGTCTGTCGGAGGGTGTCGGGTTCAGAGTTCACATACTAGACAAGGCCTCCATGGCAGCCAGGAAATGCGTTCCCAGCTCTAACAACAAATCCGGTACAAAGACAAATATTCAGTTGATGTGTAAAATGCACTGGGACCTGTTTACTAATGAGACCAGCACAGCATCCCTCACTCATTTGCTATTTTTGTCCTACTACACTTGTTTCTCTCTCCTCTCTCTCCCCTCCTCTCTCCCCCTCCTCTCTCCCCTCTCCCCTCCTCTCTCTCCATCTCCCCCTCCTCTCTCTCCTCTCTCCCCCTCCTCCCTCTCCTCTCTCTTCCCCTCTCCCCTCTCTCTCCTCCCCTCTCTCTCCTCTCCTCTCTCCTCTCCCCTCCCCCTTCTCCTATCTCCCCAGATATTCTGATCAGTACCCCCAATAGATTGGTGTTCCTCCTGAAGCAGGATGCTCTGGACCTCAGCAGGTCAGCTCCCTCTGTGTTAATACTGTTGGTTGAGGGCTGTCGTAGCAGGTTGTGTTTATTAATACTGTGTTGTGTTTATTAATACTGTGTTGTTGGCTCTGATATGTTGGTTGAGGGCTGTCGTAGCAGGTTGTGTTTATTAATACTGTGTTGTTGGCTCTGATATGTTGGTTGAGGGCTGTCGTAGCAGTTTGTGTTTATTAATACTGTGTGTTGGCTCTGATATGTTGGTTGAGGGCTGTCGTAGCAGGTTGTGTTTATTAATATTGTGTGTTGGCTCTGATATGTTGGTTGAGGGCTGTCGTAGCAGGTTGTGTTTATTAATACTGTGTGTTGGCTCTGATATGTTGGTTGAGGGCTGTCGTAGCAGGTTGTGTTTATTAATACTGTGTTGTTGGCTCTGATATGTTGGTTGAGGGCTGTCGTAGCAGGTTGTGTTTATTAATACTGTGTGTTGGCTCTATGTTGGTTGAGGGCTTTCGTAGCAGGTTGTGTTTATTAATACTGTGTTGTGTTTATTAATACTGTGTGTTGGCTCTGATATGTTGGTTGAGGGCTGTCGTAGCAGGTTGTGTTTATTAATACTGTGTGTTGGCTCTGATATGTTGGTTGAGGGCTGTCGTAGCAGGTTGTGTTTATTAATACTGTGTGTTGTTGGCTCTGATATGTTGGTTGAGGGCTGTCGTAGCAGGTTGTGTTTATTAATACTGTGTTGTTGGCTCTGATATGTTGGTTGAGGGCTGTCGTAGCAGGTTGTGTTTATTAATACTGTGTGTGTGTGTGTGTGTGTGTGTGTGTGTGCGCAGTGTGGAATGGTTGGTGGTGGATGAGAGTGATAAGCTGTTTGAGGATGGTCGTAGTGGCTTCAGAGACCAGCTAGCAGCAGTGTTCCAGGCATGTTCTTCCCCGCGGGTCAGACGAGCGCTCTACAGTGCTACCTGTGCCCCAGACGTGGAACAGTGGTGTCGCCTCAACCTCGACAACCTGGTCTCTGTCAACATTGGACACAGGTACTCCACTACCCACAGTCCCCTGTTCTACTACACTACACTACCCATAACCACCCTCTCTCTTCTTTGCAGAGCCGTGGTTTGAATGGTAACACTAGGTTCGATCCCTGGGCCCACCTCTCATTTACGTCATTTAGCAGACGCTCTTATCCAGAGCGACTTACAGTAGTGAATGCATACATTTCATACATTTAAAAAAAATAAAAAATAATATTTCCATTTTTTTTCCATTCCACATTGACTTTTTTCCATTTCCATATTTCCATTTTCCATTCGATTCCCCCCCCCGTGGGAATCGAACCCACAACCCTGGCGTTGCACACACCATGCTCTACCAACTGAGCCACAGGGGAAGACCGTACCCCCCTCTCGTTCAGAACCATCTAATAGAGTTTGTGTTCTCAGGAACTCTGCAGTGGAGACCGTGGAACAGAAGCTGTTGTTCGTTGGAACAGAGAACGGCAAGTTACTGGCCGTCAGGGACATAATCAAGAAGGTACACGTCCATCACGTTACACTGCAAATAAATCAAATGGTATTAGTCACACGCGCCGAATACAACAGGTGAAGTACCTCACAGTGAAATGATTACTTACAAGCTCTTAACCAACAATGTAGTTAAAAAAACCCGGATAAGAATAAGAAATAAAAGTAACAAGTAATTAAAGAGCATCAATAAAATAACAATAGTGAGACTATATACAGGGGGTACCGGTACAGAGTCAATGTGGAGGCTATATACAGGGGGTACCGGTACAGAGTCAATGTGGAGGCTATATACAGGGGGTACCGGTACAGAGTCAATGTGGAGGCTATATACAGGGGGTACCGGTACAGAGTCAATGTGGAGGCTATATACAGGGGGTACCGGTACAGAGTCAATGTGGAGGCTATATACAGGGGGTACTGGTACAGAGTCAATGTGGAGGCTATATACAGGGGGTACCGGTACAGAGTCAATGTGGAGGCTATATACAGGGGGTACCGGTACAGAGTCAATGTGGAGGCTATATACAGGGGGTACTGGTACAGAGTCAATGTGGAGGCTATATACAGGGGGTACCGGTACAGAGTCAATGTGGAGGCTATATACAGGGGGTACCGGTACAGAGTCAATGTGGAGGCTATATACAGTACAGGGGGTACCGGTACAGAGTCAATGTGGAGGCTATATACAGGGGGTACCGGTACAGAGTCAATGTGGAGGCTATATACAGGGGGTACCGGTACAGAGTCAATGTGGAGGCTATATACAGGGGGTACCGGTACAGAGTCAATGTGGAGGCTATATACAGGGGGGTACCGGTACAGAGTCAATGTGGAGGCTATATACAGGGGGTACCGGTACAGAGTCAATGTGGAGGCTATATACAGGGGGTACCGGTACAGAGTCAATGTGGAGGCTATATACAGGGGGTACCGGTACAGAGTCAATGTGGAGGCTATATACAGGGGGTACCGGTACAGAGTCAATGTGGAGGCTATATACAGGGGGTACCGGTACAGAGTCAATGTGGAGGCTATATACAGGGGGTACCGGTACAGAGTCAATGTGGAGGCTATATACAGGGGGTACCGGTACAGAGTCAATGTGGAGGCTATATACAGGGTGTACGGTACAGAGTCAATGTGGAGGCTATATACAGGGGGTACCGGTACAGAGTCAATGTGGAGGCTATATACAGGGGGTACCGGTACAGAGTCAATGTGGAGGCTATATACAGGGGGTACCGGTACAGAGTCAATGTGGAGGCTATATACAGGGGGTACCGGTACAGAGTCAATGTGGAGGCTATATACAGGGGGTACCGGTACAGAGTCAATGTGGAGGCTATATACAGGGGGTACCGGTACAGAGTCAATGTGGAGGCTATATACAGGGGGTACCGGTACAGAGTCAATGTGGAGGCTATATACAGGGGGTACCGGTACAGAGTCAATGTGGAGGCTATATACAGGGGGTACCGGTACAGAGTCAATGTGGAGGCTATATACAGGGGGTACCGGTACAGAGTCAATGTGGAGGCTACATACAGGGTGTTACGGTACAGAGTCAATGTGGAGGCTATATACAGGGGGTACCGGTACAGAGTCAATGTGGAGGCTATTTACAGGGGGTACCGGTACAGAGTCAATGTGGAGGCTATATACAGGGGGTACCGGTACAGAGTCAATGTGGAGGCTATATACAGGGGGTACCGGTACAGAGTCAATGTGGAGGCTATATACAGGGGGTACCGGTACAGAGTCAATGTGGAGGCTATATACAGGGGGTACCTGTACAGAGTCAATGTGCGGGGGCAATGGTTAGTTGAGGTAATATGTACATGTAGAGTTATTAAAGTGCCTATGCATAGATGATAACAACAGAGAGTAGCAGTGGTGTAAAGGGGGGGGGGGGCAATGCCAATAGTCTGGGTAGCCATTTGATTAGCTGTTCAGGAGTCTTATAGCTTGGGGGTAGAAGCTGTTTAGAAGCCTCTTGGACAGCATAATCTGTGGATCTGTTGGGGCAGTATGCAAATTGGAGTGGGTCTAGGGTTTCTGGGATAATGGTGTTGATGGTGTTGATGTGAGCCGTGACCAGCCTTTCAAAGCATTTCATGGCTACAGACGTGAGTACTCCGGGTCGGTAGTCATTTAGGCAGGTTACCTTGGTGTTCTTGGGCACAGGGACTATGGTGGTCTGCTTAAAACATGTTGATATTACAGACTCGGACAGGGAGACGTTGAAAATGTCAGTGAAGACATTTGCCAGTTGGTCAACACATGCTCGCAGTACACTTCCTGGTAATCCGTCTTGCCCTGCGGCCTTGTGAATGTTGACCTGTTTAAAGGTCTTAATCACATCTGCTGTGGAGAGCGTGATCACACTGTCTTCCGGAACAGCTGGTGCTCTAATGCATGTTTCAGTGTTATTTGCCTCGATGCTAGCGTTGAAGTAGTTTAGCTCGTCTGGAAGGCTTGTGTCACTGGGCAGCTCTCGGCTGTGCTTCCCTTTTGTCGTCTGTAGTGGTTTGCAAGCCCTGCCACATCTGACGAGCTGGCAGAGCCGGTGTAGTACAATTCGATCTTAGTCCTGTATTGATGCTTTCCCTGTTTAATGGTTAGACGGAGGGCATAGCGGGATTTCTTATAAGCTTTCTGGTTAGAGTCCTGCTCTTTGAAAGCGGCAGCTCTAGCCTTTAGCTCAGTGCGGATATTGCCTGTAATCCATGGCTTCTGGTTGGCGTATGTACGTACGGTCACTGTGGGGACGACGTCATCGATACACTTATTGATGAAGCCAATGACTGATGTGGTGTACTCCTCAATGCCATCGGAGTAATCCTGGGACATATTCCAGTCTGTGATAGCAAAACAGTCCTGTAGCTTAGCATCTGCTTCATCTGACCACTTTTTTATTGATCGAGTCACTGGTGCTTCCTGCTTTAGTTTTTCGCTTGTAAGCAGGTATCAGGAGGATAGAATTTTGGTCAGATTTGCCAAATGGAGGGAGAGCTTTGTACGCGTCTCTGTGTATGGAGTAAAGGTGGTCCAGAGTTTTTAACATGCTGATAGTAATTTGGTAAAACGGATTTAAGTTTCCCTGCATTAAAGGCCCCGGCCACTAGGAGCGCCGCCTCTTGGTGAGCATTTTCTTGTTTGCTTTTGGCGGAATACAGCTCGTTCAATGCTGTCTTTGTGCCAGCCTCAGTCTGTGGTGGTATGTAAACCGCTATGAAAAATACAGATAAATTCTCTAGGTAGATAGTGTGGTCTACAGCTTATCATGAGATACTCTACCTCAGGCGAGCAATAGCTCGAGATTTCCTTAGATATTGTGCACCAGCTGTTATTAACAAAAATACATAGTCCGCTGCCCCTTGTCTTACCAGACGCCGCTGTTCTATCCTGCTGGTGCTGCGTATAACCAGCCAGCTGTATGTTGATATTGTCGTCGTTCAGCCACGACTTCGTGAAGCATAAGCTATTACAGTTTTGAATGTCCCGTTGGTAGTTTAATCTTCCGCCTAGGTCATCGATTTTATTCTCCAAAGATTGCGCGTTTGCTAGCAGAATGTAAGGAAGTGGCAATTTATTAGATCGCCTGCGAATTCTCAGAAAGCAGCCCGCCCTCTGGCCCTTTTTCTTCGCCTCCTCTTCACGCAAATCACGGAGATATACTGCTTTCTCGGGAACAGGCCCATATCATTCAGGTTGGGCTCGTCAGACTCGTTAAAGGGGGAAAAAAAGGTATCTGCCAGTCCGTGGTGAGTAATCGCAGTTCTGCTGTCCAGAAGTTATTTTCGGTCATAAGAGACGGTAGTGACAACATTTAAGTACAAAATAAGTTGCAAATAAATGAAAAAAAAAACACAATCAGTTGGGGACATGTAGAACTTCAGCCTTCTTCTCCGGCGCCATTTTACAGAGTCAAAGTTTGGCAGATATTTTCCGACCTCAAGGTGGTCTTCTGTTGAGAACCATAGAGGTAGAAACACCATGGGCAGCACCGTCGAGAGCTTTCTCCTTTTTAAAGAAGTACATTTCTTTCTAACTGAAGAGTGCGTATTTCCACCTGGAGTGGTGCTTTATCTGTATCTGTTTGTTCTTTTATAATACCAAAAGACAATGACATGCAATGTGGTGTTGAAGGAACAAAGCGTAACTCACGGATACCAAGAAATTCTGACTTGGTGGTACATATTGTAATAAGACTCAGTCATTACAAGCAATTTAATTAAAACAAAAGTCAATATTGGGTGACGTACAGCACAGAGTAGCAACAGATCAACACAGTTATAAAGGGGTTTAGTCTCTATTAGACTGAATGTGGTGGTGATATGGAGGACTAACAGAAGGGGTTTAGTCTCTATTAGACTGAATGCGGTGGTGATATGGAGGACTAACCGAAGGGGTTTAGTCTCTATTAGACTGAATGCGGTGGTGATATGGAGGACTAACCGAAGGGGTTTAGTCTCTATTAGACTGAATGCGGTGGTGATATGGAGGACTAACCGAAGGGGTTTAGTCTCTATTAGACTGAATGCGGTGGTGATATGGAGGACTAACCGAAGGGGTTTAGTCTCTATTAGACTGAATGTGGTGGTGATATGGAGGACTAACAGAAGGGGTTTAGTCTCTATTAGACTGTGTATCCAGTATCGGCTGCCATATTTTGTAGAATATAAGAGCTAAACTTTTCCATATGCATTACATTTCGTAAATGACATAACCACATTTTAAAAGGTAGGTACAGTATCCAATTTCCAAAATTTGTATTGGGGTGTATTTAAACAGCCGTGGTTAGTGATTTACTGCCATCTGCAATTATTACATTACATTTACCTTTTAGTCATTTAGCAGACGCTCTTATCCAGAGCGACTTACAGTAGTGAATACATACATTTCATACATTTCATTTCATACATTTAAAAAAAAAAAAGAAGTAAATTCTTATTTTTTTTGTACTGGCCCCCCGTGGGAATCGAACCCACAACCCTGGCGTTGCACACACCATGCTCTACCAACTGAGCCACACGGGGACATTTTGATCAGGAGTATAGACGGGTTGGTTGTTTAGCAACACAGACACATGGACAACTATGTGGCACAACAGGCTTGGTTGGCTTAGACCAGGAGTTTTCCATCGGGGGTCTGGGAAAATACACTGAACAGATCCTTAGACCAGGAGTTTTCCATCGGGGGTCTGGGAAAATACACTGAACAGATCCCAGACATTTTACATATCCACAAAAAAAGCTTTCTCTCAACTGTTGGGCACAAATGTGTTTCAATCCGTTAGTGAGCATTTCTCCTTTTCCAAGATAATCCATCCACCTGACAAATGTGGCATATCAAGAAACTGATTAAACAGCATGATCATTGCTGGGATATCGTAATGCATTGTCTCAAATAACATCCGGTGAAATTGCAGAGAGCCAAATCAAATTACAGAAATACTTATCATAAACATTGATGAAAGATACAAGTGTTATACATAGGATTAAAGATACACTTCTTGTTAATCCAGCCGCTGTGTCGGATTTCAAAAAAAGCTTTACGGCGAAAGAAAACCACACTATTATCTGAGGATAGCGCGCCATCAAACAAACACAGACAATCATATTTCATCCCGCCAGGCGCGACACGAAAGTCAGAAATAACGATATAATTCATGCCTTACCTTTGAAGAGCTTCTTCTGTTGGCACTCCAATATGTCCCAGAAACATCATAAATGGTCCTTTTGTTCCATTCATTCCGTCGTTATATTCCCAAAATGTCCATTTATTTGGCGCGTTTGATCCAGAAAAACACCGGTTCCAACTCGCCCAGCATGACTAAGGCCCTCGATGGCGCTGTTTGTTAAAACATCTAGAGTCCTCTTTCTAACTCTGGTAATTACCCCGTACCCCTATAGCCATATTATTACCTCATCCCCCTGCACATTGACTCAGTACTGGTACCCTGTGTATATAGCCATGTTATTACCCCGTACCCTGTGTATATAGGCATGTTATTACCTGGTAACCCTACACATCTACTCAGTACTGGTACCCTGTGTATATAGCCATGTTATTACCCCGTACCCCTGCACATTGACTCAGTACTGGTACCCTGTGTATATAGCCATGTTATTACCTGGTACCTCTGCACATTGACTCAGTACTGGTACCCTGTGTATATAACCATGTTATTACCTGGTACCTCTGCACATTGACTCAGTACTGGTACCCTGTGTATATAGCCAGGTTATTGTTACTAATTGTGTATTTATTCCTTGTTTTTCTCTGCATTGTTGGGAAGGGCCTGTAGGTAAACATTTCACTGGTAGTCTCCACCTGTTGTTTAGCATTTCACTGGTAGTCTCCACCTGTTGTTTACCAAGCATTTCCCTGGTAGTCTCCACTTGTTGTTTACCAAGCATTTCACTGGTAGTCTCCACCTGTTGTTTACCAAGCATTTCCCTGGTAGTCTCCACCTGTTGTTTACCAAGCATTTACCTGGTAGTCTACACCTGTTGTTTACCAAGCATTTCACTGGTAGTCTCCACCTGTTGTTTACCAAGCATGTTTCAGATAACATTTGATAACTGAATAGTAAAGACTAATTCCTCTCTCCTCTCCCTCTAGGGTTTCTTGCCTCCTATGCTGGTGTTTGTCCAGTCTATTGATCGAGCCAGAGAGCTCTTCCATGAGCTGGTCTACGAAGGCATCAACGTAGACATCATACACGCTGACCGCACACAGCAACAGGTACGCACGCACACACACACACACACACACACACACACACACACACACACACACACACACAGCTATTTCTTACTATTCTTGTCAAGACTTTTGGGGACCAACAATTGATTTCCATTCTAAATCATATTTTCCTAGACCCTTCAACCTAGCCCAAAATCTAACCTTAACCTCTAACCCTAAATCTAACTCTAACCTTTACCTCTAACCTTTAACCTCTAACCCTAACCCTAACCTCTAACCCTAACCTCTAACCCTAACCTCTAACCTTTACCTCTAACCCTACATCTAACCTTAACCTCTAACCTTTACCTCTAACCCAAAATCTAACCTTAACCTCTAACCCTAAATCTAACCTTAACCTCTAACCCTAAATCTAACCTTAACCTCTAACCCTAAATCTAACCTTAACCTCTAACCTTAACCTCTAACCCTAAATCTAACCTTAACCTCTAACCCTAAATCTAACCTTAACCTCTAACCTTAACCTCTAACCCTAAATCTAACCTTAACCTCTAACCCTAAATCTAACCTTAACCTCTAACCTTAACCTCTAACCCTAAATCTAACCTTTACCTCTAACCCTACATCTAACCTTTACATCTAACCTTTACATCTAACCTTTACATCTAACCTTTACATCTAACCTTTACATCTAACCTTTACATCTAACCTTAACTTCTAACCTTAACTTCTAACCTTAACCTCTAACCTTAACCTCTAACCTTAACCTCTAACCTTAACCTCGTCCCTTAACCTCGTCCCTTAACCTCGAACCTTTACCTCGAACCTTTACCTCGAACCCTAGTTTAAACCTAAATCTAACCTTAACCCCTAACCATAACAATAACCTATAATCCTAACCATAACAATAACCTATAATCCTAACAATAACCTATAATCCTAACCCTCAATCTAACCTTAACCCCTAACATAACAATAACCTATTAACCTAAATCCAACCAGCAAATTGTCCTTAGGTCTCTGGATTTTAGTTAGTTTACTATTCTAGTGTGGACTTCTGGTCCTCCCACATATAGTAACACACACACACACACACACACACACACACACTACTGTACTCTCCACGTATAGACCAACACACTACTGTACTCCCCATGTATAGTCCAACACACACTACTGTACTCCCCATGTATAGTCCAACACACACTACTGTACTCCCCATGTATAGTACAACACACACTACTGTACTCCCCATGTATAGTCACACACACTACTGTACTCCCCATGTATAGTCCAACACACTACTGTACGCCCCATGTATAGTCACACACACACTACTGTAAGTCATTCACTAACTCTTGTTTTTTCTCCAGAGAGACAACGTGATCAGTAGTTTTCGGTCGGGTGATATCTGGGTGTTGATCTGTACGGCCCTGCTGGCCCGAGGTATCGACTTCAAGGGTGTGAACCTGGTGCTGAACTACGACTTCCCTACCAGCGCTGTGGAGTACATCCACCGTATTGGTTAGTCCCCCCGTATCACTACACTACCACATCTGCACAAAGCTCGAAAAATCTAATCTCATTTTTATTAGTTTCGTGCAGAATACGGTTCTGAGTAATCGGTGCCCCCGCACGAACACATGACCTCTACTTAACGTGTAGGTAGGGGTCGAGTGACTGCAAACACAATACACAGCGAGTAGCAGCAGTGTAAAAACAAAGGGGGGGGTTCAGTGTAAATAGTCCGGTGGCCATTTTGATTAATTGTTCAGCAGTCTGATGGCTTGGAGGTAGAAGCTGTTCAGGAACCTTTTGGTCCTAGACTTGGCGCTCCGGGTATCGCTTGCCGTGCGGTAGCAGAGAGAACAGTCTATTTTTTTGGAGACCCCCTATTCCCTATATAGTGCACTACTTTAGACCAGAGCCCTATGGCACCCTATTCCCTATATAGTGCACTACTTTAGACCAGAGCCCTATGGCACCCTATTCCCTATATAGTCCACTACTTTAGACCAGAACCCTATGGAACCCTATTCCCTATATAGTGCACTACTATAGACCAGAGCCCTATGGCACCCTATTCCCTATATAGTGCACTACTTTAGACCAGGGCCCTATTCCCTATATAGTACACTACCTTAGACCAGAGCCCTATTCCCTATATAGTACACTACTTTAGACCAGAGCCCTATTCCCTATATAGTACACTACTTTAGACCAGAGCCCAATAGAACCCTATTCCCTATATAGTGCACTACTTTAGACCAGAGCCCTATTCCCTATATAGTGCACTACTATAGACCGGAACCCTATTCCCTATATAGTGCACTACTATAGACCAGAGCCCTATGGCACCCTATTCCCTATATAGTCCACTACTTTAGACCGGAGCCCAATAGAACCCTATTCCCTATATAGTGCACTACTTTAGGCCAGAGCCCTATGGAACCCTATTCCCTATATAGTGCACTACTTTAGACCAGAGCCCTATGGCACCCTATTCCCTATATAGTGCACTACTTTAGACCAGAGCCCTATGGCACCCTATTCCATATATAGTGCACTACTTATAGTACGTATGTAATGTAGTGTTGTCCATCTAATCCTAGGTCGTACTGGCAGGGCAGGACGCACGGGGAGAGCTGTCACCTTCTTCACCGAGGACGACAAGCCTCTTCTACGCAGGTAAACCAGGGGGAGGAGCCTAGAGATCCACAGGGGGAGGGGCTTGTAAAGCAGCACGGTCTGATGGGAGCTGTAGTATTAACTCACCTCTCTCTCTACTTCTCTCCCACCTCTCTCTCTATCTCTCTCTCTCGCTCTCTCTCCCCATCTCTCTCTCTCTCTCCCCATCTCTCTCTCTCTCTCCCCATCTCTCTCTCTCTCTCCCTCTCCCTCATCTCTCTCTCTCCATCTCTCTCTCTCCCCCCATCTCTCTCTCTCTCTCTCTCTCTCCCCCCATCTCTCTCTCTCTCTCCCCCCATCTCTCTCTCTCTCTCTCCCCCATCTCTCTCTCTCTCTCTCCCCCATCTCTCTCTCTCTCTCCCCCATCTCTCTCTCTCTCTCTCACCCTACCTCTCTCTCTCTCTCTCCCCCCACCTCTCTCTCTCTCCCCCCCCACCTCTCTCTCTCTCTCTCCCCCACCTCTCTCCCCCCACCTCTCTCTCTCTCTGTCTCTCCCTCTCTCTCTCTCTCTCTCTCTCTCTCTCCAGTATTGCCAATGTGATCAAGCAGGCAGGTTGTCCTGTCCCTGGCTACATGGTTGGCTTTAAAAAGATACACAGGTGAGTTTCCAGCTGCCTAGAAAGGTTCAGTACAGGTGAGTTTACAGCTGCCTAGAAAGGTCCAGTACAGGTGAGTTTACAGCTGCCTAGAAAGGTTCAGTACAGGTGAGTTTACAGCTGCCTAGCAAGGTTCAGTACAGGTGAGTTTCCAGCTGCCTAGCAAGGTTCAGTACAGGTGAGTTTACAGCTGCCTGGAAAGGTTCAGTACAGGTGAGTTTACAGCTGCCTAGAAAGGTCCAGTACAGGTGAGTTTCCAGCTGCCTAGAAAGGCCCAGTACAGGTGAGTTTCCAGCTGCCTAGAAAGGTCCAGTACAGGTGAGTTTACAGCTGCCTGGAAAGGTTCAGTACAGGTGAGTTTACAGCTGCCTAGCAAGGTCCAGTACAGGTGAGTTTACAGCTGCCTGGCAAGGTCCAGTACAGGTGAGTTTACAGCTGCCTGGAAAGGTCCAGTACAGGTGAGTTTACAGCTGCCTGGAAAGGTCCAGTACAGGTGAGTTTACAGCTGCCTGGAAAGGTCCAGTACAGGTGAGTTTACAGCTGCCTAGCAAGGTCCAGTACAGGTGAGTTTACAGCTGCCTAGCAAGGTCCAGTACAGGTGAGTTTACAGCTGCCTAGCAAGGTTCAGTACAGGTGAGTTTACAGCTGCCTAGAAAGGTCCAGTACAGGTGAGTTTACAGCTGCCTAGAAGGGTTCAGTACAGGTGAGTTTACAGCTGCCTAGAAAGGTTCAGTACAGGTGAGTTTCCAGCTGCCTAGCAAGGTTCAGTACAGGTGAGTTTCCAGCTGCCTAGAAAGGTCCAGTACAGGTGAGTTTACAGCTGCCTAGAAAGGTTCAGTACAGGTGAGTTTACAGCTGCCTAGAAAGGTTCAGGTCAGGTGAGTTTACAGCTGCCTGGAAAGGTTCAGTACAGGTGGTTTAGCTGATGTTTCCTGTCTGTTATTATCCAGTAGTAGATGTGTTATAAATCAGTAACTGTTATCCCTTAGTAGGGGTTGTAACAAATTATTCTGAACAGAAGCATTATATTTTTCTGGACTGCATGGTTTAATCATGATGACTCACACACTGTGCTGCCAGTGTAGGGCGCAAGATAAAACAGACATTTAGAGGGTGAGGAGAGGTGAGAGAAGGAATGGAGGAAGCTTGCCGTCTTGTTATGACATGTATTATCTGAATTTGGCCCACTGAATTATACCTAGGGAGGAGCGGCTTCTACGGAGGAACTTTGAATGCCTTTGAACTTCCGAGTTGATTTAACGTTGGACCAAAGCAAACGTTAGCTAGATAACAACCTTGTGTGCCGAGCGGCACCAGAATTAAAAACAAGTCTTACCTTTTCTGTAGTTAATAAATCCAACGTGATAACTATCCTTAACTAGCATTGAAAAAGTCAATCCATTCTTTAATTAAACATCTCCCTCATTTCGTAATGATGCTTGTAACGTTGTCAGTACCTATAGTAACCTATGGGTCAGAGAGGAGGGGCTACAGGAACCTATGGGTCAGAGAGGAGGGGCTACAGGAACCTATGGGTCAGAGAGGAGGGGCTACAGGAACCTATGGGTCAGAGAGGAGGGGCTACAGGAACCTATGGGTCAGAGAGGAGGGGCTACAGGAACCTATGGCTCAGAGGGGAGGGGCTACAGGAACCTATGGGTCAGAGGGGAGGGGCTACAGGAACCTATGGCTCAGAGGGGAGGGGCTACAGGAACCTGAGAAATAAGAACCTAATTAAAGCATAACTGTGTTTCTGCAGTAAAGTCAAACGGCAGCTCCAGAAGAAACCGCCGAAGAGGAGCAGTATCCGCACCACCCCTCAATATGTACTGAAGAAGGGAAGAGGAGGAGAGAAGACTGGAGGAGGAGCGGAAGGACAGAAGAAAAGAAAGAAGAAAGGAGGACTGGGAGTCCCAAAGAAAGGAGCTGACGGACAGGAGACGAAGGGAGATGAAGGACAGGAGACGAAGGGAGATGAAGGACAGGAGACGAAGGGAGATGAAGGACAGAAGTCGTCTGTTGGAGTCCAGTCTAAGGTCCAGGGGACGAGGTAGGTGCTCTGATCGTGTAGAGGAAACAAAAGGATCTTTGACAATTCATCTATTCCTCGCCTCCTTCTCAACCCTGTTGGAGGAGGGGAGGTCCTTCCCCTCTGACTTTCTTTTCCAGTCTGTTTTGAGGAGGAGGAGAGGAATAGATGAATTGAGAAAATATCCATCTGGGTTAATGTGCTCTAACTGTCTTCTTTTGATGATGTCATCAGACATATTTGTGTTTAGTGTATTGTGAGGTTGACACTGACTTCTGACCCTTACACTCTCTCTTGCCTCGGCTCACTCTCTCTTGCCTCGGCTCACTCTCTTGCCTCGGCTCACTCTCTCTTGCCTTGCCTCTCTCTCTCTCTCTCTCTCTCGCGCCTCTCTCTCAATTCAATTCAAAGGGCTTTATTGGCATGGGAAACATGTTTACATTGCCAAAGCAAGTGAAATAGATAATAAACAAAGAATAAACAGTAAATATTACTCTCACAGTAGTTTCAGTGGAGTAGAGACATTTGAAATGTCAAATTATGGCTGTGTACAGCGCTATAACGATGTGCAAATGTGACCGACCGGCTCGATTCGGTCTGATGTGGCAACATTTGAAACTGTTTTTTACATTGGATGAAGTAGAGACTCAGAGCTAGAAAATGGTATGTTATACACTACAGTTTAGGAAACAATGGGAAAGTTATTCTGCTTTGAAAGTTGATGAACTTGTAACCTCACTTTTGAGAAAATGCCCATTGAATGTTTTGGTACCTAATGGAGAGCTCCTCTTTGTCTCCACTCATTCAGCGTCGTTCACACCATGTTAAGCTTTAGCCCCACCCTTCTTTAAGGATTCACATGTGAGGCCATGTGGTAAACAACCAAAGGTTTAAAGACTAAAGGCTGGTTTATTTAATATGGCGTGCCAGAGTGTGCTCAGGGCGTTCGTAAACTCAGCCCGTTGGCAGTTTGTAAACTCAGCGCCTTGGCAGTTTGTAAACTCAGCCTGTTGGCAGTTTGGAAACTCAGCGCCTTGGCAGTTTGGAAACTCAGCGCCTTGGCAGTTTGGAAACTCAGCGCCTTGGCAGTTTGGAAACTCAGCGCCTTGGCAGTTTGGAAACTCAGCGCGTTGGCAGTTTGGAAACTCAGCGCGTTGGCAGTTTGGAAACTCAGCGCGTTGGCAGTTTGGAAACTCAGCGCGTTGGCAGTTTGGAAACTCAACCCGTTGGCAGTTTGGAAACTCAGCCCGTTGGCAGTTTGGAAACTCAGCGCGTTGGCAGTTTGGAAACTCAGCGCGTTGGCAGTTTGGAAACTCAGCGCGTTGGCAGTTTGGAAACTCAGCGCGTTGGCAGTTTGGAAACTCAGCGCGTTGGCAGTTTGGAAACTCAGCGCGTTGGCAGTTTGGAAACTCAGCGCGTTGGCAGTTTGGAAACTCAGCGCGTTGGCAGTTTGGAAACTCAGCGCGTTGGCAGTTTGGAAACTCAGCGCGTTGGCAGTTTGGAAACTCAGCCCGTTGGCAGTTTGGAAACTCAGCGCGTTGGCAGTT
Organism: Salmo trutta; assembly: GCF_901001165.1. Lineage (NCBI taxonomy): Eukaryota > Metazoa > Chordata > Actinopteri > Salmoniformes > Salmonidae > Salmo > Salmo trutta. Next base: position 96,180,105 of record NC_042968.1, on the reverse strand, counting down.
TGGAAACTCAGCGCGTTGGCAGTTTGGAAACTCAGCGCGTTGGCAGTTTGGAAACTCAGCGCGTTGGCAGTTTGGAAACTCAGCCCGTTGGCAGTTTGGAAACTCAGCCCGTTGGCAGTTTGGAAACTCAGCGCGTTGGCAGTTCGGAAACTCAGCCCGTTGGCAGTTCGGAAACTCAGCCCGTTGGCAGTTCGGAAACTCAGCCCGTTGGCAGTTCGGAAACTCAGCCCGTTGGCAGTTTGGAAACTCAGCGCGTTGGCAGTTTGGAAACTCAGCGCGTTGGCAGTTTGGAAACTCAGCGCGTTGGCAGTTTGGAAACTCAGCGCGTTGGCAGTTTGGAAACTCAGCGCGTTGGCAGTTTGGAAACTCAGCCCGTTGGCAGTTTGGAAACTCAGCCCGTTGGCAGTTTGGAAACTCAGCGCCTTGGCAGTTCGGAAACTCAGCGCCTTGGCAGTTTGGAAACTCAGCCCGTTGGCAGTTCGGAAACTCAGCGCCTTGGCAGTTCGGAAACTCAGCCCGTTGGCAGTTCGGAAACTCAGCGCCTTGGCAGTTCGGAAACTCAGCGCCTTGGCAGTTCGGAAACTCAGCCCGTTGGCAGTTCGGAAACTCAGCGCCTTGGCAGTTCGGAAACTCAGCGCCTTGGCAGTTCGGAAACTCAGCCCGTTGGCAGTTCGGAAACTCAGCGCCTTGGCAGTTCGGAAACTCAGCGCCTTGGCAGTTCGGAAACTCAGCCCGTTGGCAGTTCGGAAACTCAGCGCCTTGGCAGTTCGGAAACTCAGCGCCTTGGCAGTTCGGAAACTCAGCCCGTTGGCAGTTCGGAAACTCAGCGCCTTGGCAGTTCGGAAACTCAGCGCCTTGGCAGTTCGGAAACTCAGCCCGTTGGCAGTTCGGAAACTCAGCGCCTTGGCAGTTCGGAAACTCAGCGCCTTGGCAGTTCGGAAACTCAGCCCGTTGGCAGTTCGGAAACTCAGCGCCTTGGCAGTTCGGAAACTCAGCGCCTTGGCAGTTCGGAAACTCAGCCCGTTGGCAGTTCGGAAACTCAGAGTTTCGCTCTGAGCGCACACTGGACGCTCTGGCCTTGGAGTAGGGTTGATCCGAGCGTTCTGACCTCACGGCAGTCAAGCACCCAAACTAACGATGGCTATCTTGCTAGCTACTTCCAGACACATAATGAGAGAACACCTCACTCTGACCATTTTACTCACCGTAGCAGAGCTGGTTAGGCTGTTTTCATGTTATCCGGAGCCAACATTTACTGACACCGGCCATATTCAACGGGTGTTGAACGTTGGTAAATATGTCAGTTTTTCTGCACTCTGAAATCGGTGTAGATAGCCAGAGTGAATTTACCAGCTACCTCTATCATCAGCTGTTGTGTCACAGTGACATCATAACCGTAGTGAAATAGATACTTGCATAGTGGTGTCTTTTAAGACATGTAGCTAGCTAGCTAAACATTGAACCATAATCCCAACTCATGATGTTACTACCCTGCATGAATCTGCAGGTAGCTAACCAACCAGGTTCAATGTTAGCTAGCTAGCATTAGGCTGTAACTAGCAATGCAAATGGCTCTGAGATACGAATAATATTACTACACAAATCATACACGTAACGTTAGCTAGCTAGCCAGCTAACTGTATCTAGCTAGACTATCTTACCCATATACATGGATGTACGCTTCTCTCCCTCTGTCACGGGTGCCATGGTTGCCCTTAGTTTGAAGATGTAATCCGGAGACAGGTGTTTTATACAACAGCCTTCTGTGTGTTCTCTTTTCGACTCAGTCTGCATATTTGCAATCAATTTACAGAATTCTCTATCTCCTTAGCTATCATACTGACCAGCTCATGTTATAGACAGAAGCGAGCTACATGGCAGACCAATCCAAACTCATCTCCCGGCATGCCCAGCCCACTCATTATCTCAGCCAATCATGGCTAGCGTGAAGGTTGCTGACTTTTTCTGTGGCAAAATCAACTAGGCTCGTAGTTTTAACAATTTTATTGGGTTTTTACAGATGGCATATATGTTTGTTATTAAGGCACATGAAAGTTCACATGATTCAGAAGGCATTTCTGCCCAAAAACACATTTTGATAAATAATTTATGTTCAAATGCCTCTCCTGTGAAGTAGTGATGCGCGACATAAGGCGCTCGCTGGCTCGGCCCCGTGCGCGCTCGCTGGCTCGGCCCCGTGCGCGCTCGCTGGCTCGGCCCCGTGCGCGCTCGCTGGCTCGGCCCCGTGCGCGCTCGCTGGTTCGATTGTTGTATTGTGGAATCTTCGGTCTTTTTTTAATGCTCGCTTTATGTGATAATCAATTCCCAACTTCTGTGCATTTACTAGAGATTTTCTTATTTGGGAGTTTTTTCTCACAGTAGAGGAGGCAGTGTATCTCTGTCTCTACCTCCCGTGTCGTTCAGTGACCAGATAGACGCTTCTCTTTGTTTTTTTGCGTCTCCCTTTTATAGCCAGTTGGTGGTCGCTGAGGCTGTGTTTGGGTCGGGATCTGTCTCCTGTTTTGTATCTCTGACAGAGTAGAGATATTATGCCAGTTTCTATTCTCTTTTCATGCCAAATAACAATTTAGTTCATTCTGTGTTTGTTTCATTTTCCCAATTTGTCAAATACGAGGTTTTAATTTCTGTAACAATTTGGTTGATTTCCTTGTGTGTTTGGATAATAGGGTTGTTTTAGTGTTTTTAACAGCTGACATAGGGGACAGAGGGATTCTCTTTTCTCTCAATTCAATTTGCTTATTGGCATGATGTAACAATGTACATATATTGCCAAAACATAGTTTGGAGATGATTTTTGTTTTTTTAATATTGTAAATTAATCAAAATTGTCAATGGGACAATCATTCACAACAATAATCTCTCTGTTCTCAGGAAAAAGAAGAAAGGAAAGAAGAACTGAGAAGACCGATGGAGATGGGAAGACAGGCAGATGAAAGGAACGAGAAGACCGATGGAGATGGGGAAGACAGGCAGATGAAAGGAACGAGAAGACCGATGGAGATGGGGAAGACAGGCAGATGAAAGGAACGAGAAGACCGATGGAGATGGGAAGACAGGCAGATGAAAGGAACGAGAAGACAGGCAGATGAAAGGAACGAGAAGACCGATGGAGATGGGAAGACAGGCAGATGAAAGGAACGAGAAGACAGGCAGATGAAAGGATGGGGAAGACCGATGGAGATGGGGAAGACAGGCAGATGAAAGGAACGAGAAGACCGATGGAGATGGGGAAGACAGGCAGATGAAAGGAACGAGAAGACCGATGGAGATGGGAAGACAGGCAGATGAAAGGAACGAGAAGACAGGCAGATGAAAGGAACGAGAAGACCGATGGAGATGGGAAGACAGGCAGATGAAAGGAACGAGAAGACAGGCAGATGAAAGGATGGGGAAGACCGATGGAGATGGGGAAGACAGGCAGATGAAAGGAACGAGAAGACCGATGGAGATGGGGAAGACAGGCAGATGAAAGGAACGAGAAGACAGGCAGATGTGTATGATAATACTGTTCTGTTGTTTACAGATACGTGTGATTTTGTATTTCTTGGACATTCTAATAAAAAGTTGATTTAATGAAGTCAATTAAGAGCAAATTCTTAAAACCAGACATCACAAAATGTATGTATGTATGACACAGATTAACATAAGGATGTACAAGACGGATACATACAGTACCAGTCAAAAGTTTGCACACCTTCTCATTGAAGGGTTTTGACTATTTTCTACACCTAGAATAATAGTGAAGACATTAACACTATAAAATTACACATAGAATCATGTAGAAACCAAATCTAAATAGATTTTAGATTCTTCAAAGTAGCCACCCATTGCCTTGATGACAGCTTTGCACCCCTTTGGCATTCTCTCAACCAGCTTCACCTAGAATGCTTTTCTAACAATCTTGAAGGAGTTCCCACATATGCTGAGCACTTGTTGGGTGCTTTTCCTTCACTCTGCAGTCCAACTCATCCCAAACCATCTCAATTGGGTTGAGGTCTGGTGATTGTGGAGGCCAGGTCATCTGATGCAGCACTCCATCACTCTCCTTCTTGGTCAAATAGCCCTGACACAGCCTGGAGGTGTGTTTTGGGTCATTGTCCTTTTGAAAAACAAATGATAGTCCCACTAAGCTCAAACCGGATGGGATGGCGTATCGCTGCAGAATGCTGTGGTAGCCATGCTGGTTAAGTGTGTCTTGAATTCTAAATAAATCACTGACAGTGTCACCAGCAAAGCACCCCATCACACCACCTCCTCCATGCTTCACGGTGGGAACCACACATGTAGAGATCATCCGTTCACAAAGACACAGCAGGTGGAACCTTGAAACGGAGATATTGTATCATCATTCCTCCTCTGTCTAATAAATCAGTCACTCCCATGAATCAATCGATCAAATGTATTTATATAGCCCTTCTTACATCAGCTGATGTTACAAAGTGCTGTACAGAAACCCAGCCTAAAACCCCAAACAGCAAGCAATGCAGGTGTAGAAGCACGGTGGCTAGGAAAAACTCCCTAGAAAGGCCAAAACCTAGGAAGAAACCTAGAGAGGAACCAGGCTATGAGGGGTGGCCAGTCCTCTTCTGGCTGTGCCGGGTGGAGATTATAACAGCACATGGCCTAGATGTTCAAATGTTCATAAATGACCAGCAGGGTCAAATAATAATAATCACAGTGGTTGTCGAGGGTGCAACAGGTCAGCACCTCAGGAGGAAATGTCAGTTGGCTTTTCATAGCCGATCATTGAGAGTATCTCTAGAGAGTTGAAAACAGCAGGTCTGGGACAGGTAGCACGTCCGGTGAACAGGTCAGGGTTCCATAGCCGCAGGCAGAACAGTTGAAACTGGAGCAACAGCACGGCCAGGTGGACTGGGGACAGCAAGGAGTCATTATGCCAGGTAGTCCTGAGGCATGGTCCTAGGGCTCAGGTCCTCCGAGAGATAGAGAGAATTAGAGGGAGCATACTTATATTCACACAGGACACCGAATAAGACAGGAGAAATACTCCAGATATAACAGACTGACCCTAGCCCCCCGACACATAAACTACTGCAGCATAAATACTGGAGGCTGAGACAGGAGGGGTTGGGAGACACTCTGGCCCCGTCCGACGATACAGGGCCAAACAGGCAGGATATAACCCCACCTACTTTGCCAAAGTACCAAGTTGGTTATTTAAATCAAATTGTATTTTGTCACATGCGCTGAATACGACAGTGAAATGCTTACTTACAAGCCCTTAATCAACAATGCAGTGTTAAGAAAAATACCTACAAAAATAAGAAATAAATACTTAAAGAGCAGCAATAAAATAACAATAGTGAAGCTATACATTGGCTATGTAGAGACAATTTGCTCTGTTCTGTGAAGGGAGTAGTACACAGCGTTGTACGAGATCTTCAGTTTCTTGGCAATTTCTCGCATGGAATAGCTTTCATTTCTCAGAACAAGAATAGACTGATGAGTTTCAGAAGAAAGGGCTTTGTTTCTGGCCATTTTAAGCCGGTAATCGAATCCACAAATGCTGATGCTCAAAATACTCAACTAGTCTAAAGAAGGCCAGTTTTATTGCTTCTTTAATCAGAACAGTTTTCAGCTGTGCTAACATAATTGCAAAAGGGTTTTCTAATAATCAATTATACTTTTAAAATGATAAACTTGGATTAGCTAACACAACGTGCCATTGGAACACAGGAGTGATGGTTGCTGATAATGGGCCTCTGTACGCCTATGTAGATATTCCATTAAAAATCAACCGTTTCCAGCTACAATAGTCATTTACAACATTTACAATGTCTACATTGTATTTCTGATCAATTTGATGTTATTTTAATGGACAAAAAATTTGCTTTTCTTTCAAAAACAAGGTATTTTCCAAGTGAACCCAAACTTTTGAACGGTAGTGTACAGTTGGGGAAAAAGTATTTGATCCCTTGCTGATTTTGTACGTTTGCCCACGGACAAAGAAATGATCAGTCTATAATTTTAATGGTAGGTTTATTTAAATATATTATTCCCGACTTCCCAGTTTCCTTTAACTCACTGAAGGCAGTTTTCGCAGTTCTGAGGTAACAGTTGTTTTGAACGCGGCACAAATCATGCTTTATTGACAGCATGGCCAATGTTGAATGTTTATCATTTTAAACGTGGAAAAGAGCACCTTAATCCCAGATTTGGGACCACACAGCCACTCCACTGAATAGCAGGCTAGTGATTGCTTTGCAATGCTTGCAGTCAGCCACTGTCACTGATTCCTTCCAAACCAATCATTGTTGAATTTGGGATTTCCAACATGTGTGATGTTTGCACCGATAAGTTAAATCTATAATTTCTCATTTGACAAGGACTTGCCAGTATATTGTCAACTTGCTTCATGATGAATGCTAGCTAAGATTTTGAAAGTATGATGTTGACATAATCAGTCCAAAGCTACTGTATATATAATGCGATTTGACGTCATTTTATCTGTGGCCAATGACCTTGAGCCTACTTGGATGGGCACTTCTAATGTAACTCTATGGCAGCACCCAAGGGGATAGAATTGTCTAGCTCTACCCTTAGACTTTGCGGTGACGTAGTGTCCCCATGAGTGACTGAACACTGAGCCAATAACGACGCAACGCTCTGTATTTGCTGCTGGCTTGCCCCACCACCACCACCGAAAGCACTGATTTAGGCTGAAACACCTGCATTTTGGAGCTGCTTTACTCAAGAAAACACAAAAGAGACCATGTTTGTTTCTAGCTTTATTAACTCAATGATATATATTTTTCTACATTTTTTTGCAAACTAATATGTGACACGTATTAATGCCAAAATAACATGCAAAACAGGCAAGGCCAACCTGCCCTGAACGACAGGTCGCCATCGCTCTATACATAGTGTTCATAGAGTATTAGTGTAACATTTGGTATTTGTCCGTCATTGTAAATAAGAATAAGCATTTTTGGAAGGTTTGTGTTATGGGTGTAAAATGGCACTTTGATGCCGTCTGTCAGGTAAATGTGAATTACTGCAACACAAGTGTAACCTGGATGTATTGCAACGTGCTGTTACAAGACTGGTCACTCACATCGGTGTCGTCTCGTCAGTTTAGTCCCTATGCCGACAGGAGACTCTCAGATCACCCCTGATATGTAGTCATTAGTAATATGTAAACATCGATTCATAACATGTAGTTATCAAGAATAAAACAACATGGATTCCCAACATCTGAATAACATGTTATCATTAGTCCCCTGACACCAAAGACTTGAATGTGGATTAAGACAACCCTCCGCACCTCTCTCTGATTCAGGAGGGGTTTGGGTTAAATTTCAGAGGACACATTTCAGTTGTACAACTGTTTAGGTACCCCCCCTTTCCCATTAGATTAACAGTGGCCCTAGACTCAGTGAATGTCAGCTTTACCCAGGGCCGAAAGTAAGGCGGTATGGTCCGGTAGAGCGAACCTATCACAATTAATACAACATACCCCAAACAAAAAAAACTACAGCCTATCACACCATTATGGAACAGTACTGCACGGCAGCTGCATGAACAATTAGCGGAATTGACTGGAAACCGGATGGTATGTCCTCCGCGTTGTAATTCGAGGAGAAAACTGACATTTTGTCATGGCGGAGAGACCGAGGCGCGGAGAGACCGAGGCGCGGGTGGACAACAGTGGATACATCAATTCAAACTACAAGTGTACTGCTCCTCATGACCATCACAGGACATCATTTCAATCTATACGGAGGTGTTTTGTAACAGATGTATCTTTCCATTCATCAAATTGCGGATGCACTGTTGGGGTTGGGATCCTGAAATTATTTTGTAAGTGGATGGATGAGCGCGGGTAGCCTACAGGAAGGGGTAGGGTAGCCTACAGGAAGGGGTAGGGTAGCCTACAGGAAGGGGTAGGGTAGCCTACAGGAAGGGGTAGGGTAGCCTACAGGAAGGGGTAGGGTAGCCTACAGGAAGGGGTAGGGTAGCCTACAGGAAGGAGCTCCTTTAAGTGATTGTTTGACAACCGGAAGAAAACACCATAACTGGTTGTGTTTATGCCACGTTAAAAAAAAGGGCATAGGCTCTGGGAAGCTAAGATTTCCCTAAAATAAATGGAATTAAAAATTGCCAAAAGTATACAGCCTAATTAGCTTACTCACGACTATACATAAATTAATAAAATCATTCAAAATAGGCCACTACACCAGAAAGCATGATTTGGCAACAGAGGATCATTAGCTTATTATTGTAACCTGTGGATTGTTTTAAATCGCATAGACTACAGTCGGAAGGGCCCGCAATTTGGGCAGCGGCTGCTGCAATATCAATAGATGACTGTTGAGTTGCGACTGTCAGTGAAAAGCAGAGAGACCCAGCCATGCATAATCGCAATATTTAAAAGATACAATGCGGAAAAAAACTGTTTAGAAAGCAAATGGATATTGCTGTAAAGATATTACAATGAGAAGAGTGCAATCTGTATTTTAGCTATCAAAATTGTTAACTTAATCGAACGAACAGTAGCCTGTCTTACTGGCACCAGCAGAGAACATCGGCCATGTCCCCACACGGGTGTGCGCATATTCAGTCTTTATCATTGGATCAGTGACACTTTTGTTTGTTTTTGGACAATAAATGTCCTCCTCCATTGTATTAGTGTCTCCTGTTTTCGTAGGCCAATTATATGGATCAGACATCGGTTTTTGTTGATCTGTTCATCAGTGGCAGCAGAGTAGGCTACCCTGTCATTTATGCAGTAAAAAATAAATTAAAAAAATGCTGACCCCTACCGGTAAGAAATGGCATCTAGTTTCACCCCTGGCTTTACCTTAACATCCCATCATGTATAAAACAAACCTGTTACATTATAGAATCTATGAACATAGAAACGAATCCCATTCTGTTGAAGTATTCACCTTATGAGGCCTGTCAACAAGGGAATCCAGTTTGGGAGTTTCCCTCCTTCAGATCCTTTTATTATTAGAATATTAGTGACAAATGTAATTTATATTTAACAATGTTTTGCTTGTTTGTGAATGGGCTGGAATAAGGGAAACCATCCTGTTGGAACTGGGTCAAGTGGGCAGGGCATCATAAGGTGACTAGAATACATAGACATGAACATACTGTATTGAAACGGTCCCAGGCTGGTAGACAGCAACCAGTATGTACCAATACGCACATGCACTGTTGGCACTTTTCTTAAGTCCCCTATTTCCTCAAATAAGTTGAAATTTGAGAAACTTTTAGTCACCACACCTTATTACATCGTCAACATTGCAGAACCAATTAGATTTTTGTAAACTTTAAAATTTTCAAAAATTATAATTGTAAACTTAAAGACAAAATGGCATCGACGAAATTATTGGCACCCCAGAGCTAGTACTTGGTCGCGCAGCTTATTGACCAAGATAACCGCAGACAAAACATTTATTGTAGCAAAAAAATATGCTTGGTCGTACTTTTTCTACTGTCAATTTGGGGACTCTTCGCTGGGCACTCCAGAACCTCTGTTTGGGGCCATTATCCTATTGGACGACCCACAACCTTTAATGGAGACCCAGTTTTTTGGATACTGGGTTGAACATTGGACTCCAAAAACCCAGAATCTGCTGATTTCATGTCTTGCACATGTTCCAAGACCTGTATTAGTATTATTATTATTATTACTACTACTACTAAAGGCAGCAAAGCAACTTAACAGCATTATCAAACCGCCACCATCTTTGATAGTAGGGAGGGTGTTATTTTATCTGAATGCTTTGTTTTGGTTGTTGGTAAACACCAGGAAGACCCCACTGCTGAAGGAGACACCAGAAAGCCTGATTTGGACTTAGTATTTTCAAGTGCAACGTTCAACCAAGTGTCCCCACCCCCCCAAAAAAACTCTGAAGGTTGTGGGTCTTCCAGTAGGACAACAAACCCTGGAATGGTTCAAGAAGAAAACGCTGGACTGTTCTGGAGAGGCCAGTGAAGAGTCCAGATTTGAATCACATCCATTACCTTAGGGGGAGAGCTCAGGGCATTGAATAACGAGAACAGTTGTTTTCTGAAGAATGGGCCAAATTGCTGGTAGAATAGTGCAGCTCATTGATGGAAGAAGAAACATTTGTTGACAGTCATCTTGACCAAAGACTGCAAACAAGTACTAGCAACAACAAAACATTCTGCAATGTTGACAATCCAATAACAAAAAGGTGTGGAGACCAATTTAAAAATGTCAACTTAGATGAAGAAATAGGGAATTATTTAAGAGAAGTTGCAAGGATGCCAATATATTTGGCTGCAACTGTACATATAGAATATGGAAAGATACATAGTCCTCAGACCAACACAGTAACAGGAAGGTATGTGGGTTTCAGTGTGGCTTGAGGACTGCAAGGTGAACCAGGTCATCCGTGATACAAGTCAATATTCGACGTCCATCCATCTGAGGACGTCGGGAGAAACCAGCCTGAACTTAACCCTAAATCTTCAAAAAATTGAGTTAAATTCCTAAACTCAATCTTCAAAAAAAATAAAACTTAGCAATTTGACGTTTTAGAAACATGGATCAACGTCTAAATTCTGCCGTGAGACCGAGCAGATAGGAGTGTGAGGCGTCTGACTGTGTGAAAGAGGAGCAGCTCAGCATCCCGCTGGGGTCCAACCTCCTCCTCACCTCCCTCCATAAACGCTCTGCTGCACAGGACCTGGAGGGGGTAAGAGGGAAAAGAGAAGGAGGAGAAGAGTTTGGTTGAGTCAGTGTGTCTGGTTGATAGCAGGAGTCTTTGTGTCAGTTAAACAATGTGAGCCATCCATTCATTCACGTCAGCGTCACATGCCTGTCCACTGGTTACAATGAGAGGCTCTTAGTTATCTGATGTAATGACATGACCCTTCACTGCCCTCCGCTGTGGCTGAGTTCCTGACTTCTCCAGGGACGAGTTCAAATTCTCTACCCTTCTAGAAGTGTCTACTTGTTCTTTCCCCAGGAATATGGAGGACCCTCCCTCCAGTAGGGCCGTAAAAACAGTTTACATCTTTTCCTGATTCCGTTTTAGTTTTTTTCCCCTACAAATTCTATTTTCTACATTTAGTTTTTCCAGGTTTCACAGTTCTTTTCAGGTTTTCACTCTCAAAAGCACTTTATATTTTTTATAGAAAAACAACAATGCTTAAACCACATCAGGAGACCATTTTGGAGGTCTTGGAAACATCTGGATTTTTGGGTGTAGTTAGTGTACATGCACCAGCAAGTTGTTTGGTTAGCAATGTTTCTGTAACACTCATCTGATTGCAGAGTTTTGTGAGGGATTTTTTCCCCCCCGCCAGTTTTCAAAACAAAATGGCCACTGGAATGATGAAAATAATCATATCAGCATTCTGCCTGGTAGTCATAGGCTACTTTGTAGTTTACATTTAATTTAGTTTTATTTGGGGAAAGGCTTTCCATCTACCAGAAGACTTATCATCATCGCTAACAGCTAAGTGGACATTCCTGCGGCTCTTCAGGAAGTTGCAGGAATATGATTAACTTGGACAAATTCATGTATTTTCTACTAAATTCAATAGATTTTTTTGAATATTGTTGAATTCTGTTTTAAAATGTCTGGATTCCGTGATTCTGTCCCCGTTCTATTTTATAGGACCCCTACTCTTTCTTGCACCAATCCAATGCTTTTAGAGTGGGTGTAAACAACCATGCAATTCTGGAGAAGGATTGACAAATCAGAACTCAAGCTTTGTCAAGATAATCTGGGTAGTTATTGTGTGTCTGAGTATCAGTCTGTTGTTGTGTCTGAATGGGAGTCCACTGGTCTGAGTATCAGCCTGTTGTTGTTGTGTCTGAATGGGAGTCCACTGGTCTGAGTATCAGTCTGTTGTTGTTGTGTCTGAATGGGAGTCCACTGGTCTCAGTATCAGTCTGTTGTTGTTGTGTCTGAATGGGAGTCCACTGGTCTGAGTATCAGTCTGTTGTTGTTGTGTCTGAATGGGAGTCCACTGGTCTGAGTATCAGTCTGTTGTTGTTGTGTCTGAATGGGAGTCCACTGGTCTGAGTATCAGCCTGTTGTTGTTGTGTCTGAATGAGAGTCCACTGGTCTGAGTATCAGTCTGTTGTTGTGTCTGAATGGGAGTCCACTGGTCTGAGTATCAGTCTGTTGTTGTGTCTGAATGGGAGTCCACTGGTCTGAGTATCAGCCTGTTGTTGTTGTGTCTGAATGGGAGTCCACTGGTCTGAGTATCAGCCTGTTGTTGTTGTGTCTGAATGAGAGTCCACTGGTCTGAGTATCAGTCTGTTGTTGTGTCTGAATGAGAGTCCACTGGTCTGAGTATCAGTCTGTTGTTGTGTCTGAATGGGAGTCCACTGGTCTGAGTATCAGTCTGTTGTTGTGTCTGAATGGGAGTCCACTGGTCTGAGTATCAGTCTGTTGTTGTGTCTGAATGGGAGTCCACTGGTCTGAGTATCAGTCTGTTGTTGTGTCTGAATGGGAGTCCACTGGTCTGAGTATCTTTTAGGCTTTTAGATGGACAGCACCATGCAATGTCAGTCAGTCAGCAGGTCAACTCTCCCAACCAGTCAGTCAGTCAGCAGGTCAACTCTCCCAACCAGTCAGTCAGTAGGCAGGTCAACTCTCCCAACCAGTCAGTCAGTCAGCAGGTCAACTCTCCCAACCAGTCAGTCAGTCAGCAGGTCAACTCTCCCAACCAGTCAGTCAGTCAGCAGGTCAACTCTCCCAACCAGTCAGTCAGTCAGCAGGTCAACTCTCCCAACCAGTCAGTCAGTCAGCAGGTCAACTCTCCCAACCAGTCAGTCAGTCAGCAGGTCAACTCTCCCAACCAGTCAGTCAGTCAGCAGGTCAACTCTCCCAACCAGTCAGTCAGTCAGCAGGTCAACTCTCCCAACCAGTCAGTCAGTCAGCAGGTCAACTCTCCCAACCAGTCAGTCAGTCAGCAGGTCAACTCTCCCAACCAGTCAGTCAGCAGCCGATGGCCCTGCCCAGTACCAGCAGTAGTTCAGTAACAGAGTGTTAGGTGAGACAGTTAGCTAGGATAAACATGTAGTTACCTGCATATTTACTCTGCGATTAGAGAGTAGTTGAAGGTTCTGCTGCAAGAGGAAAAACAACAGCGTTAACAGATAGGGCTATACCTTTACAATCCCAGCTGCCCAGTTATTGGATTAAATACAAAGAAATATAACATGCAGAATGGGAGTCCCTATTCAAGTCAATGATACATGTTCTATCCATTCTATTTCTATGCATTTAATCCTATCTGATAGGTGATATCCAAATAGATAACTGGGCCCTGGAAGCAGACAGACTCCTAGGTTCACCGATAAAGTCTGACTTAGTTGTTGTACCTAATTTCAACATATGATCAAGACTTAAAATCTGATACAATTCATCAAAAATGACACTGAAAGTTGTTCATGTTTATAAAAATCAAATTCCCAGTTAATAACATCTCTACTGAAATTACAAAAATGTCCAAGTTCAGCGTTCATTAGGGATGTACATATTTCCCTTTTCAAGACAATTAGATACATTGGCGCCGATACGTTTTTATTTTGAAACGGTTTGGTTAGAGAACAAATCAATACAAACATTAATTTCCATTCTAAATTAAAAAAGGTGCTACACGTAGCCAGAATGCATCTGCAGTAATAGTGGAATGATAGTGTTCAAATGCTAAAATGGCTGCCGTGATATTAGCCTTTATTCGTTGAGTGTCAACCCATGTCAATTTGCTGTGTTATTGTTATCTATGGAGATGTTGAAAATGGCGTTTCATTAGAGTAAAAGGTCAGCTACTGTAGACCTCATCTGGCTATACCTGCTGAAAATACAACCACTCATCTGGCTATACCTGCTGAAAATACAACCACTCATCTGGCTATACCTGCTGAAAATACAACCACTCATCTGGCTATACCTGCTGAAAATACAACCACTCATCTGGCTATACCTGCTGAAAATACAACTACTCATCTGGCTATACCTGCTGAAAATACAACCACTCATCTGGCTATACCTGCTGAAAATACAACCACTCATCTGGCTATACCTGCTGAAAATACAACCACTCATCTGGCTATACCTGCTGAAAATACAACCACTCATCTGGCTATACCTGCTGAAAATACAACCGATTTCCATTTGGATTGTTCAGGTTCACCATCAACAATAGTTTTGGTAGTTTTGCTTTAAACAATCAGTGTATATGGTTTTTTTTTTTTTTTTTTTGAAATACAAGGTAAAGTTCATCATTTCATAACGAGGACAGAAATCCCTTTTGCGAGACGCACTGCATGGCCGAAGCAGAGAAGACCACTCCATAAAAACCTTTAAACTGTAAAACAAACAAAAAAAAATCCTTTGATTTTTGAGATGGGGTGAAATCAAAAGTTAAACTAGATATTAATTGGCTGTCATAGCGAATTGTTCAGCTCTCACATTCTGTGAGCTCCTAGACGTTTACACTTCACAACAACAGCACTTACAGTTGACCGGGGCAGCTCTAGCAGGGCAGAAATTTCACTGGCCTGCGTAGTCTCTCACACACCCTCCTCCCCTAAACACCCCTCCTAAAACAAGTCCAACTGTAGAGCTCTGACTCCCCCCCCTGTCCTCTCCAACCGCCCCCACATCACCCCCCTTCCAGTCCTCCCTCCCTCATCCACATACCACAAGCCCAATTTGAATCTGAGCGGGCGGGAAGGAAAGAGCAGCTGCAGGGTTTTAGGGCAGGCGACCGTTAGACAGGAGCCCCTCCTCAGGGCCCCAGAACAGGAAAACCCATATCTGAGCCAGATTTACTTCCTGTTATGGTAGCCAAGGGCTCTGTCCTGCTCCTAACCTCACCACACACAGTCCTCTGTCCTGCTCTGTCCGAACGTCACTACACACTCCTCTGTCCTGCTCCCCAGCCTAACAAAACTAACCTCTCATTGCCCTATATAGATGCTAGTGTAAATATAGTGAGTAAAACACTGCGTAACAGATGATCTCTGTATGAACATGTTAAAGTGTTCTCGTCACCGGTCGTCTCTCCCTATGACATCGTCAAAGGCGTGGGACAGACGTTTCAGCTTCCTGAGACCGCTCGACACACTCTCCAGGTCCCGGCCAAACTTCCTGTCAATCACACACACACACACACACACACACACACACACACACACACACACACACACACACACACGACCAAATCAGAGAGCAGGACACACCAGTCAAATCACACCCACTCCGTTCAGGGCATGGTCAATTCAGTATACATTGTTCGAGAGTGTGGATGTGTGTGTGGGGATGTAAAGTACCAGTCAAAAGTTTGGACACTCCTACTCATTCCAGGGTTTCTTTATTTTTGCTATTTTCTACATTGTAGAATAATAGTGAAGACATCAAAACTATGAAATCATGTAGTAACCAAAAGTGTTAAACAAATCAAAATGTTAGATTATTCAAAGTAGCCACCCTTTGCCTTGATGACAGCTTTACACACTCTTGGCATTCTCTCAACCAGCTTCATGAGGTAGTCACCTGGAATGCATTTCAATTAACAGGTGTGCCTTGTTAATAAAAGTTAATTTGTGGAATTTCTTTCCTTCTTTAATGCGTTTGAGCCAATCAGTTGTGTTGTGACAAGGTAGGGGTGGTATACAGAAGATACCAAATAGGGCTAAAAGACCAAGTCCATATTATGGCAAGAACAGCTCAAATAAGCAAAGAGAAACAACAGTCCATCATTACTTTAAGACATGAAGGTCAGTCAATACGGAATATTTCAAGAACTTTGAAAGTTTCTTCAAGTGCAGTCGCAAAAAACTATCAAGTGCTATGATGAAACTGGCTCTCATGAGGACTGCCACAGGAAAGGACGACCCAGAGTTACCTCTGCTGCAGAGGATACGTTCATTAGAGTTAACTGCACCTCAAATTGCAGCCCAAATAAATGCTTCACAGAGTTCAAGTAACAGACACATCTCAACATGAACTGTTCAGAAGAGACTGCGTGAATCAGGCCTTCATGGTTGAATTGCTGCAAAGAAACCACTACTAAAGGACACCAATAAGAAGAGACTTGCTTGGGCCAAGAAACACGACCAATGGACATTAGACTGGTGGAAATCTGTCCTTTGGTCTGGAGTCCAAATTAGAGATTTTTGGTTCCAACCGCCGTGTCTTTGTGAGACGCGGTGTGGGTCAACGGATGATTTCCGCATGTGTGGTTCCCACCGTGAAGCATGGAGGTGGAGGTGTTATGGTGTGGGGGGTGCTTTGCTGGTGACACTGTCTGCGATTTGTTTAGAATTCAAGGCACACTTAACCAGCATGGCTCCCACAGCATTCTGCAGCGATACGCCATCCCATCTGGTTTGAGCTTAGTGGAACTATAATTTGTTTTTCAACAGGACAATGATCCAACACACCTCATGAAGCTGGTTGAGAGAATGCCAAGAGTGTGTAAAGCTGTCATCAAGGCAAAGGGTGGCTACTATGAAGAATCTAAAACATATTTTGATTTGTTCAACACTTTTTTGGTTACTACATGATTCCATATGTGTTATTTCATAGTTTTGATGTCTTCACTATTATTCTACAATGTAGAAAATAGTAAAAATAAAAGAAAAAACCCTGGAATGAGTAAATGTGTCCAAACGTTTGACTGGTACTGTACGTGTGTATGTATTGGGGTGTGTGTGTGTACGTATGGGAATGTGCGTACGTGTGTGTGTGTGTGCGCATGTATCCTCACCGCCTGAGGCTCTGAGTGTTAGGAGATGCGAAGGGGCTTCGTAGTGCAGCCATCCGAACCAGCTGCCTCCTCCCTCCCACGTTCTTCACCCCTGTCACCTCAGGACTTCGCCCTGGGGTTCTCCTCCTCCCGCGGCCCGAGGCAGGGGTGCGTTTGGGCGCGGTGGCTCTGGGGGTGCGTCTGGGGGTTGTTGTGGCTACGAGTGTGGTGGAACGGACGGGGGTGCGCCTAGGTGTACGGGAGGTAACCCCCTCGTTGTTCTCTCCCCCCTCACACACCTGGCCAGGCGTCGCCACCAAACACTCCTCCTGATCCTGTACCACTGCTCTGTTCCTCTGAAGCCTCTGAGAAGAGATCACAAGCAGAAGTTTTCAGCATGTTTTTGTTTTTACAAAAAGATAGATTTAGAGAGATTTAGAGAGTTGGATAAACTTGGATTTTGTTTTTATTGGGCAACCCCAAACCGTTTCAGCTGGACTTTCACAGAATCAAAACAGGGAGCGCAGCAGAAGAAACTCTTGGTGAAGACTAATGTCCCCTCTAAGCTGCGCGTGGGTGTGCAGTAGCCCGAGACTGCCTTGCAGCTCCCAGGGACAGATGAAATATCAGTCCAAAAAGAGAAGCACAGATTTAACTTCATTCAACTTGCTAGAGTTTTCCCTCTTACCGTGGTAATTGTGATCGAATCAATGAAATATTAGCCACTTTCAATGCAACACGCCAAAACAAAACAAACTATGCAAGAGATTTTGTTGTAGGCAGAACACATCGGAGTAGGATTCTATTGCATGCTCTACACAGACCGGTGCAGCATAACCAATCAGAGCTGCAGTAGGCCTATATGCAAATAGACCTTTGCCATATATGGATCTGTGCCATTCACTTTGAACTGTGTTTACAACATGAGCGGTCGTGAGTAGATGCGCTTGGTTTGAGATCAAAGCGAGAGCTGTATGAAGCCGCCTGTGTACATTTGTTCATATAATAATATGTGAGTTATTAGTGAGTTATTAGCCCAGTTAAAAGATTAGTCAGCAATAGTGGAGAGATTGCTTCCTACAAGAGCACAAAACATATTTGAAAAGCCTGTCAGGTAAAGAGAAGTATTTTTGTCTTAAAGGGGCAGTGTTGTGTTTTTAGACAGGCTAGAATAAGCAAAGTAGCCATTAGACAGAGGGTAGCATTATTTGCCTGTTTCTCTTTACAAAATAAAATGCATTATTATTCCCATACCATTATTAAAGTGATTTCTTTCATCAAACAACACATTTTCAGTCACCTCCTTGTTTGAAGGACAGATGGATAAAACAGGTTAACCTGTTTGGGATAGGGGGCAGTATTTTCACAGCCGGATAAAAAACGTACCCAATTTAATATGGTTACTACTCCTGCCCAGAAACTACAATATGCATATAAATTAGTAGATTTGGATAGAAAAAAAACTCTAAAGTTTCTAAAAAAACTGTTTGAATGGTGTCTGTGAGTATAACAGAACTCATATGGCAGGCCAAAACCTGAGAAGATTCCATACAGGAAGTGCCCTGTCTGACAATTTGTTCTCCTTCTGTGGCATCTCTATCAAAAATACAGCATCTGCTGTAACGTGACATTTTCTAAGGCTTCCATTGGCTCTCAGAAGGCGCCAGAAAGTGGAATGACGTCTCTGCAGTCTCTGGGCGAAAAACAGCAGGAGTTTTTGTGAGTGGTCAGGCAGGGAACAATGACACTGGAGATGCGCGTTCACGAGACGACTCCATGTTTTTCTTTCAGTCTTTGAATGAATACAACGTCGCCCGGTTGGAATATTATCGCTATTTTACGAGAAAAATAGCATAAAAATTGATTTTAAACAGCGTTTGACATGCTTTGAAGTACGGTAATGGAATATTTTGATTTTGTTTGTCACGAAATGCACTCGCGCGTCACCCTTCGGATAGTGACCTCAACGCACGAACAAAACGGAGCTATTTCAATATAACTATGGATTATTTGGAACCAAAACATTTGTTGTTGAAGTAGCAGTCCTGGGAGTGCATTCTGACGAAGAACAGCAAAGGTAATCCAATTTTTCTTATAGTAATTCTGAGTTTAGTGAGCACCAAACTTGGTGGGTGTCAAATTAGCTAGCCTGTGATGGCCGAGCTATCTACTCAGAATATTGCAAAATGTGCTTTCACCGAAAAGCTATTTTAAAATCTGACACGGCGATTGCATAAAGGAGGAGTTCTGTATCTATAATTCTTAAAATAATTATGTTTTTTGTGAACGTTTATCGTGAGTAATTTAGTAAATTCACCGGAAGTTTTCAGTGGGTATGCTAGTTCTGAACATCACATGCTAATGTAAAAAGCTGGTTTTTGATATAAATATGAACTTGACTGAACAAAACATGCATGTATTGTATAACATAATGTCCTAGGAGTGTCATCTGATGAAGATCAAAGGTTAGTGCTGCATTTAGCTGTGGTTTTGGTTTATGTGACATATATGCTTGCTTTGAAAATGGCTGTGTGATTATTTTTGGCAGGGTACTCTGACATAATCTAATGTTTTGCTTTCGCTGTAAAGCCTTTTTGAAATCGGACAATGTGGTTAGATTAACGAGAGTCTTGTCTTTAAAAATGGTGTAAAATAGTCATGTTTGAGAAATTGAAGTTATAACATTTGAGGTATTTGTATTTCGCGCCACGCTCTACCATTGGATATTGGTGAGGCGTTCCGCTAGCAGAACATCTGTCCCTAACAGGTTAATGTCAAGCCCATGCTTTTTTCAAGTCTCATGGAATGTAGTCCTACATTGAACACCACACATTGGCTGCTACAGTAGACTGAATGATAGAACAGCTATTTCCATGTTAAAATGTTACGGGATGCATTTTCTCCATTGTTTTTGAGGGTAGGCAACTCTGGTAGACCTACATTATGATCAAATAGCCACAGTAGCCTACTTGGCCACTGTTAAAACTGTAACTTAAAGCAAGGTACAACCTTGGTGTTCACAGTAATCGCTCGCTGGAATTTTTACAACATTCAAATTTGCACTCAGCAGAACTGAAATTTGCTTTCATGGTAAAAAAATGTTTTGAGGGAACATTGGTGAAGACTCCCCCCACCCTGAGTGAATCAGATCTCTTCCTTAAACAACCAAGCGGAACGTCAACGTCAACCCCCCCAGCACAGAACACTACTCCCTCACTGAAAATGAAGGATAAAAATCACCCAGATAGAGGTTAGGCTGCTGGAGCAGCAGGTGAAAAAAACCCACTCCAGTCAGCACAGACCCAGACAACAGCCCTTCAAAAATCAGACCTGGAGGGGGAAAGAGAGACATGTCTGCACGCGGGACACTAAAACAATACACTAAGAAAAAAAAAAAAAGGACCAGCATGACAGAAAACAGATCATTGAAGAATCAAAATCACTTCTGGGAAAATTAGAACACACTAAAACACAACGAAGCACCATCTATCCAACATGGAGATGTATGGATAAACCACCTCTCATCTATCCAACATGGAGATGTATGGATAAACCACCTCTCATCTATCCAACATGGAGATGTATGGATAAACCACCTCTCATCTATCCAACATGGAGATGTATGGATAAACCACCTCTCATCTATCCAACATGGAGATGTATGGATAAACCACCTCTCATCTATCCAACATGGAGATGTATGGATAAACCACCTCTCATCTATCCAACATGGAGATGTATGGATAAACCACCTCTCATCTATCCAACATGGAGATGTATGGATAAACCACCTCTCATCTATCCAACATGGAGATGTATGGATAAACCACCTCTCATCTATCCAACATGGAGATGTATGGATAAACCACCTCTCATCTATCCAACATGGAGATGTATGGATAAACCACCTCTCATCTATCCAACATGGAGATGTATGGATAAACCACCTCTCATCTATCCAACATGGAGATGTATGGATAAACCACCTCTCATCTATCCAACATGGAGATGTATGGATAAACCACCTCTCATCTATCCAACATGGAGATGTATGGATAAACCACCTCTCATCTATCCAACATGGAGATGTATGGATAAACCACCTCTCATCTATCCAACATGGAGATGTATGGATAAACCACCTCTCATCTATCCAACATGGAGATGTATGGATAAACCACCTCTCATCTATCCAACATGGAGATGTATGGATAAACCACCTCTCATCTATCCAACATGGAGATGTATGGATAAACCACCTCTCATCTATCCAACATGGAGATGTATGGATAAACCACCTCTCATCTATCCAACATGGAGATGTATGGATAAACCACCTCTCATCTATCCAACATGGAGATGTATGGATAAACCACCTCTCATCTATCCAACATGGAGATGTATGGATAAACCACCTCTCATCTATCCAACATGGAGATGTATGGATAAACCACCTCTCATCTATCCAACATGGAGATGTATGGATAAACCACCTCTCATCTATCCAACATGGAGATGTATGGATAAACCACCTCTCATCTATCCAACATGGAGATGTATGGATAAACCTCCTCTCATCTATCCAACATGGAGATGTATGGATAAACCACCTCTCATCTATCCAACATGGAGATGTATGGATAAACCACCTCTCATCTATCCAACATGGAGATGTATGGATAAACCACCTCTCCAACCCTTTCGGCCGCATTAGAAAGAACCGAGAGCAAGAACATATACATGATAGTTTACAACAACAAAAAATAAAGTAGAATCAACTATTAAAGACTACCAGAACCCACTGGATTCTCCAATTACATTGAATGAGCTACAGGACAAAATACAAACCCTGTGGTAGTGATCGTATACTAAACAATAAAATAAAATATTTAGACCAAATTATAATGGGCTATTCTATTCTTAAACATTGTCCTCAGTTTTGGCATATCCCCTAATATTTGGAACCAAGGCCAGATCACCCCAATCCACAAAAGTGGAGACAAATTTGAACGTTGAATGAGTCAGCAGCAACCCCATCTGCAGTATCAATCAATCAACAGCACACTCCAACATTTCCTCAGTGAAAACTATTTCCTGAGCAAATGTCAAATTGGTTTCTTACTAAAAATACAGTACGACAGACCACATATGCACCCTGCACACCCTTATTGACAAACAAACAAAAGGCAAAAGTCTTATCATGTTTTGTTGATTAAAAAAAAAAGCTTGACTCAATTTGGCATGAGGGTCTGCTATACAAATGAATGGAAAGCTGTGTTGGGGGAAATATACAACATTATAAAATCAATTTAAACAGCAGTTAATCTGTGTTTATTGCCAATTTCAGGGCCGTGGGGTGAGACAGGAATGCAGCTTGAGTCCTACCCTCTTCAACACATACATACATGAATTGGTAAGGGCACAAGAACTGTCTGCAGCACTCGGCCTCACCCTTCTGGACTCAGAAATCAAATGTCTACTGATGATCTGGTGCGTCTGTCCCCAACCAAGGAGGGCCTACAGCAGCACCTACATCTTCTGCACAGATTCTGGCAGACTTGGGCCCTGACAGTGATTCTCAGATAGACAAAAATGGTGTTCCAAAAAGGTCCAGTAGCCAAGACAACAAATTCTATCTAGACACTGTTGCCTTAGAACACACAAAGAATAACAAATACCTCGGCCTAAAACAAACACCACAGGTAACTTCCACAAGGCTGCGAACGAGCTAAGAGACAAGGCAAGAAGGGCCTTCTATGCCATCAAAAGGAACATAAAACTCAACATCACAAATAGAATCTGGCTAAAAATACTTCAAATCAGTTAAAGAGCACATTACGCTCTATGGTTGTGAGGTCTGGGACAAACACCCAATTGAGACTGCATGCAGAACTCTGCAACAAATAAGCTGTGTGTGTAGAACGCAAAACCCCAAACAAGACATGCCGAGCAGAATTAAGACCTGCTAGTCATCAACATCCAGAAAAGAGAAGTGATGCCCCCACAAATCCCTCACCTACAAAGAGATGAACCTGGAGAAGAGTACCCTCAGCCAGCTGGTGCTGGGGCTCTGTTGAGAAACAAACAGACCCCACAGAAACACATTTAGACCAATCACATTATGAGAAAGTAAAACTATTTGACATGCTGGAAAGAAATCAACCCCCCCCCCCCCCAAAAAAAAACAGAAAATTGGAACGCTATCTGGCCCTAAACGGAGAGAACACAGCCAAAGAATACCTGCACCACTGTGACTGACCCCAAATTAAGAAAATCCTTGACTATGTACTGACTCAGTGAGCATAGCCAGTCTTCGAGAGCCAGGTCCGCCTACAGTGCATTTTGAAAGTATTCAGACCCCTTTGTTACATTACAACATTTATTAAATTGTTCCCCTTATCAATCTACACACAATACTCCATAATGACACAAAAACAGTTTTGACATTTTTGCAAATGTATTAAAAATAAACTGAAAAATCAGTACTTTGTTGAAGCACCTTTGGCAGCAATTACAGCCATGAGTCTTCTTGGGTATGACGCTACAAGCTTGGCACATCTGTATTTGGGGAGTTTCTCCCATTCTTCTCTGCAGATCCTCTCAAGCTCTGTCAGGTTGGATGGGGAGCGTTGCTGCACAGCTATTTTCTGGTCTCTCCAGAGATGTTCGATCGGGTTCAAGTCCAGGCTCTGGCTGGGCCACTCAAGGACATTCAGAGACTTGTCCCGAAGCCACTTCAGCGTTGTCTTGGCTGTGTGTTTAGGGTCTAGGGTTTAGGGTGAAACTTCACCCCAGTCTGAGGTCCTGAACAGGTTTTCATCAAGGATCTCTGTACTTTGCTCCGTTCATCTTTTCGTCATCCTGACTAGTCTCCCAGTTCCTGCCGCTGAAAAACATCCCCACAGCACGATGCTGCCACCACCATGCTTCACCGTAGGGATGGTGCCAAATTTCCTCCAGATGTGACGCTTGGCATTCAGACCAAAGAGTTCAATCTTAGTTTCATCAGACCAGAGAATCTTGTTTCTCATGGTCTGAGAGTCCTTTAGGTGCGTTTTGGCAAACTCTAAGCGGGTTGTCATGTGCTTTTCACTGAGGAGTGGCTTCCGTCTGGCCACTCTACCATAAAAGGCCTGATTGATGAGTGCTGCAGAGATAGTTGTCCATCTGGAACAGAAGGACAACTATGTTCCTGGTTCGAGCCCAGGCCGGAGCGAGGAGAGGGACGGAAGCTATACTGCTACACTGGCAATACTATAGTGCCTATAAGAACATCCAATAGTCAAAGGTATATGAAATACAAATCGTATAGAGAAATAGTCCTATAATAACTACAACCTAAAACATCTTACCTGGGAATGTTGAAGACTCATGTTAAAAGGAACCACCAGCTTTCATATGTTCTCATGTTCTGAGCAAAGAACTTAAACGTTAGCTTTCTTACATGGCACATAATGCACTTTTACTTTCTTCTCCAACACTTTGTTTTTGCATTATTTAAATCAAATTGAACATGTTTCATTATTTATTTGAGGCTAAATTGTTTTTATTGATGTATTATATTAAGTTAAAATAAGTGTTCATTCAGTATTGTTGTAATTGTCATTATTACAAAAACAACAACAATCGGCCGATTAATCGGTAGCTGCCTTTTTTTGGTCCTCCAATAATCGGCATCAGCGTTGAAAAATCATAATCGGTCGACCTCTAGTTAGAGGCCCATCGGACAAATTCTTTGGCCACTATACCCTTTTTGCCAATAGGCCTGGACCCTTTTACTAAGCGGCGTCCTGCTGATCCATGACGACTGGTCTGCCGACGTAACAGCACGAGGGGGCTACAACAGACTTCCTCCGTCACCACGTCCCTCTAAGGCCCTTCTGCTAGCTATCTGAATCGCTGTCTCCAGCCCGCCTAACTACTCACTTGACTCTATGATCACTCGGCTACGCATGCCTCTCCCTAATGTCAATATGCCTTGTCCATTGCTGTTTTGGTTAGTAATTATTGCCTTATTTCACTGTAGAGCCTCTAGCCCTGCTCAATATGCCGTAGTTAACCCTTTAGTTCCACCTCCCACACATGTGGTGACCTCACATGGTTTAAATGATGTTTCAAGAGACAACATCCCTTATCGTCACTCAATGCATAGATTTACCTCCACTGTATTCACATCCTACCATACCTTTGTCTGTACATTATGCCTTGAATCTATTCTTCCACGCCCAGAAACCTGCTCCTTTTACTCTCTGTTCTGAACGTTCTAGACAACCAGTTCTTATAGCCTTTAGCCGTACCCTCATCCTACTCCTCTTAGATAGACAGTGAACCTGTTAACTAGTACCGCCACGTTTTGAAAAGCCTGATTTCGATGGTGGGAACAAGGATGTATGGCTCCCGTCAGGCTGTAGTCTTTACAAAGCCAGGGGAAAATGAGTCAACCTAGATATGCTACAATGTCCTGGCAGATAGGAACATCGTTGAGACTAGTCCAAAGGCTCTATTGAACAAGGACAGACATATCTACTAGTGTGATTGTGTAATCGGCGAAACACAAAAAAGCCACCATAACTTCTATAAAACATGACTATTCATTTTTAGATCAGACAGCAGGCTCAATCAACCAATGACGGGTCCCGGTGCAAAAAAAAAATAGTGAATAATTATGTCTGAAACACCCCCTCATAATTATGTAGGGAGACAGGAAAAACACTAGCTGTGAAGTTTCCCTTTAAAATTAACAGAATTAAGCATTTCCCCAAATGTAGGCTGCATTGACTTGAACAGGAGTGGAGAAAAATGATTTCTTTCAGCATCTTGAGAGAATACGAACGCGCAGTTAGCACCTCTTCAGACGGTATCCATCGTTATCAGCATCATATAACCCTATTTCAACCACATAAAATATGCATCCAAGCCAAACTGAAATCTTATCAGAAACATGTTGGGTCGTTTTCACAGATTTCTATTTCCTTACAACCGGTCAAAATGATGTCATTTGGAAGTTTGGCACAGGAAAAAAAGTGTTAAATATTGCATTTTCTCCCCGGTCCCTAAACATCATTACTCCTCTAAAGAAGCAGAGATGACAGAACTTTACTGACGTCAACTAGAAGCATTCATTCTATTGATTTATGAAATTCTGGTGAGCAAAAGGTTTATTGAGTCTTTTAGGGCAAACATATAATGACTGAAGAGAAGCTACATGTATCTGATTAGGAGACAAGTTGACTAACAAAGTCTACTAAAATGTCAGAAATTATAAGCAGAAACACATCTAAAAATCAGGTAAAAAATAAAAATTTAAATCCTGTACTCCCTGTCCAAAAATGGTTCTGCCGGCTCTGACTGTAGCCTACAGAGCATTTTCTATATTAGCAGGTTGGGGTCAGATGCAGGCTTTAGATTTTTTACATTATCACATATAAGGCAGGTGGTTACGGATGGGTTATTAGCAATTGCGGTGCAGGTTAATGAGAAAGCAACAGGCATCACTACGGTCAGTGTCTCCTACCTGGTACACTCCCCCGATGTGGCTGCGTGCGCTGCGTGTGAGCTGGCAGACAGCGCTGGTCTTCTGATTGGCCTGCAGACTCTCCCAGGTGGGGTCAGGGGTCAGCTCAGGGTCTGGCAGGGAGTTTGTCTGGAGGAAAAACGCACCACTTTACTGGGCCATTATCTTAGCGGCAACACACACACACAGTGTATAAAACATTAAGAACACCTGCTCTTTCCATGAACATACTGACCAGGTGAAGACCATGATCCCTTATTGATGTCACTTGTTAAATACACTTCAAAAATCTGTGTAGATGAAGGGGAGGAGACAAGGCAAAGAAGCCTTGAGTTATGGGTTGTGTATGTGTTTCATTCAGAGGGTGAATGGGGCAAGATAAAAGACTTCAGTGCCTTTGAACGGGGGGTATGGTAGTAGGTGTCAGGTGCACCGGTTTGTGTCAAGAACTGCAACGCTGCTGGGTTTTTCACACTCAACAGTTTTCTGTGTGGATCAAGATTGGTCCACTACCCAAAAGACATCCAGCCAACTTGACAACTGTGGGAAGCATTGGAGTCAAGCATCCTTGTGGAACACTTTAGAGTCCATGCCCTGACAAACGGAGGCTGTTCTGAGGGCAACTCAATATTAGGAAGGTGTTCTTAATGTTTTGTAAACTCAGTGTACACACAGAGACTCTGGAAAGAGAGCAGTTGTAGGGGTTAGTTGCTTTGCTTAAGGGCCCAATGGCAGGAGATGTTATCTAAGATGAGGTCTTTCTGTGTATCCCAAATGACTCTGGTCAAAAGTAGTGAACTAAATAGGGAGCCATTGGGGCCGTGTGCAGCTTGATTCAGCCTCTTACCTGTACGGAGCGCAGCGGAAGCCTCTTCTTCAGAGACATGCGGAGGGAGTTGAGAGAGGAGGAGGAGCGTAGCTTCCTGAAGCGGTCGGGAGGAGGGGCCTCAGGGGAGCTGGACTCGCCCCCGTCTGACTCCTCCAGAACACTGTGAGCCCTCCACACCGCCACGCCACTCATCACCGACGACGACATGCTGAAGCTGACCAATCAGGGAGGAAAGAGGAAGAGATCAGGGCTGTGTTCAGCAGTATACGCACAACATTGTAGAGCGTTCAGATAGAAATGTAGAACAAAAACTTGCCTCGCAATGTAAAAGATAAGCACATAATAAAACTGGTGCCCGTCTTTCCATTGTGGGATGAAGTTCTGCACAACAGATTGCACGGTAATGGCTGAGGTCACTTAACACGTCTGGAAAAAAATGCCGGTTTTGGAGTGAACTCGAAAGCACCGTTTGAGAAACATCCAGCTGGTGGTATTTTAGAGTCTCAACTGAAATGAGCGCGACATCAAAACTATGAAATAACATATGGAATCATGTAGTAACCAAAATAATAGATAGAGATATAGTTTTGATGTCGCGCTCATTTCAAGTAGTCACCTGCAATATAATATAATATAAATATATATATAATATATAATATATAATATGGAGTCATTAACTCATTTCTTTCAACCACTCCACAAATGTCTTGTTAACAAACTATAGTTTTGGTAAGTCGTTTACGACATCTACTTTTTGCGTGACACAAGTCATTTTCCCAACAATTGTTTACAGACAGATTATTTCACTTATTAATTCACTGTAATCACAATTCCAGTGGGTCAGAAGTTTACATACACTAAGTTGACTGTGTCTTTAAACAGCCTGGAAAATTCCAGAAAATTATGTCATGGCTTTAGAAGCTTCTGATAGGCTAATTGACATCATTTGAGTCAATTGGAGGTGTACCTGCAGATGTATTTCAAGGCCTACCTTTGCTTGACATCATGGGAACATCAAAAGAAATCAGCCGAGACCTCTTATGTTAGCACAGCTGAAAACTGTTGTTCTGATTAAAGAAGCAATAAAACTGGCATTGTACCAGATCTTCAGCTTCTTGGCAATTTCTCGCATGGAATAGCCTTAATTTATCAGAACAAGAATAGACTGATGAGTTTCAGAAGAAAGTCTTTGTTTCTGGCCATTCTGAGCCTGTAGTCAAACCCACAAATGCTGATGCTCCAGATACTCAACTAGTCTAAAGAAGGCCAGTTTTATTGCTTCTTTAATCAGAACAGTTTTCAGCTGTGCTAACATCAATTGCAAAAGGGTTTTCTAATGATCAATTAGCCTTTTAAAATGATAAACTTGGATTAGCTAACACAACGTGCCATTGGAACACAGGAGTGATGGTTGCTGATAATGGGCCTCTGTACGCCTATGTAGATATTCCATAAAATGTTTTTTTTTGGGGGCCATTTCCAGTTACAAGTCATTTACAACATTAACAATGTCTACACTGTATTTCTGATCAATAATGTTATTTTAACAGACAAAAAAAAAAAAGCATTTCTTTCAAAAACTTGGACATTTCTAAGTGACCCCAAACTTTTGAATGTTAGTGTATAATTTTTTTTATTTTCACCTTTATTTAATCAGGTAGGCAAGTTGAGAACAAGTTCTCATTTACAATTGCGACCTGGCCAAGATAAAGCAAAGCAGTTCGACAACATACAACAACACAGAGTTACACATGGAGTAAACAACATACAGTCAATAATACAGTAGAAAAAAATAAGACTATATACAATGTGAGCAAATGATGTGAGATAAGGGAGGTAAAGGCAAAAAAATGCCATGGTGGCAAAGTAAATAAAGTATAGCAAGAAAAACACTGGAATGGTAGATTTGTAGTTTGAAGAAAGTTCAAAGTTCAAATCTAAATAATATGGTGCAAAGGAGCAAAATAAATAAAATAAATAAATACAGTAGGGGAAGAGGTAGTAGTTTGGGCTAAATTATAGATGGGCTATGTACAGGTGCAGTGATCTGTGAGCTGCTCTGACAGCTGGTGCTTAAAGCTAGTGAGGGAGATAAGTGTTTCCAGTCAGAGATTTTTGTAGTTCGTTCCAGTCATATATTTATTTTATGGCACACGAGACACCCGTCTGATTTGCGCCTGTCTCTGGACCAATCCATTGAGGAGGCCGCAGTGATGACAGTCCAATAATAATTGGGACTGTCACTCGGATACACAAGACATCTCTCTCCAGAATGTGTCCTCTCCCGCCATTTTGTGGGTATTCATATTGTTTCATAACTTCTTTGTGTGCATGGGGTGGCAGGTAGTCTAGTGGTTAGAGCGTTGGACCAGTAACTGAAAGGTGGCTGGATCAAATCCCTGAGTTGACAAGGTAAATATCTGTCTTTCTGCCCCTGAACAAGGCAGTTTAACCCACTGTTCCCTAGTAGGCTGTTATTTGTTTTTAACTGACGTTGCCTAGTTAAATAAAATAAATTGGTTGCAGTGTCTTAATTTGCCCATAATTCACAATTTCTAATCTGCAATGTTTGTTTACGTTAATTTCTGTTAATGCATTCAATACATTAGTTATTTAACGTTGTCATTGTCAGATTGTAAATATGTTATGCAGAACTCGTAACCTTGGCTACACTTCTGAGAGACAAGCTTGTTTATTTCACTCCATTTATGAGATGTCAATTTATTGGTCGTCTTTTGTTTGAAATGCTCCTGTCAATGTTGAGTAAAGATGCATATAGGAAGTAAGACTAGGCTATCTGGCCTGCACGCCAGATAGCCTAGTAGGCCTATAAAATGTGTCCATTTGGGGATGGCTGATAGTATTTCTGATTGTCTTAACTCACCACCACTAATGAGCTGTTGAGTTTCTAAAAGTAATTTTTCTTCACCTGAAACAGCGAGTAAACAAAGTCTGTTTTGAACAATATTTCCAGCTCTCTCCCTTTCGATAACCACTCAGCATTAATGGAAGAAATGTAATGTTCTGATCCAGTGGAAACGTAAAATACCTGATTACTTCTTATCCCTTTTGCACAAATAGCCTACAGCTGTGTCTGTCCCAAGCTCACTGGCTTGGGAAACTGAGGGTCCAGAATATTTTATTCAATGTTTCAAGTTCGTTGCATAAAGGCCATGCATAGCCAATGTGATTTATAGGATATTTATTTCATCTGGGTATTTTCTACCTGCAGGCTGCAATGTTTTGCGTTGGCTTTATGTTGGCCATTTTTACATAGTTGGAAATATAAGTTACTTTTAGATTTGAATAATTATTATTTAGATAGAATGTAGATTAACCACAGAGAATGATTTTGAGATAGACTTTTATAAATTAAAATAAAACTGTTTCAGGAAAATGTGCAACCCACCCACACCTAAAACCAAAGTGCACCCCTGCTAAACTCAGTCACTACTCGCGAACTTTGCTGGTGTTTCTGATTAATAAACAATGCCATGCTGGTGGGTGGTACCATTAAAATAAAACCCAGCCCTGAAAACGAAACTTTGGCTAAAAAAAATAATTTCCAAATCCACTTTGTTCCTGAAAGAGGCCGAGCAGAGTTTACGAATGTTGCACAATGATGTCAGTCAACATGTAATCGTTCAGGTCAATGTATGATAGATTTGGACTTGAAGAGTTAACCGAACTGTCCGCTTCTTGCCAATGAGGGGCTTCGATTCATCTCGCCCGGGTGTCCATGTAGGTGTGACTACATTAGTTTTGGAATTTGGCTGACTCCTGGGAACGAGCCAGGTGCCCGGTTCAAAGCCCACAGAGATGTCGGCTCGTGCTGTAGGAGCATGTGGAGTAATGAGTAGGATTCTGTGTTGTCACATGCAAATCTGTATCCCCAAGGAAAACGAGTTAAAAAAAAAAAACATTTCATGGAAAATATATGTATTTTTCTGGACGATGCACCATGTTGCCTTGTTGACAAAAAGGACTGAGCTGCACAGATTACTGTTACACTTCAGTAAGTGGCTTTTCCCTCCCCGCTTTCGCCCGGTGACGTAACGAGCCTTTGACCAGCGGCTCAGCATAATCGAATCATCCCACTGACGTATCTGTGTACGAAGTTGCCTGCCATAATGTCAGATCGTAACATGTGAATTCAAATACATTTCTACCTGACGAAATTACTGTCCTGCAAAAAAAAAAATAATAATAATAAAAACGCACTGCAAAAATGTGTGAACCAGAAAAAGTCTCTCCTCACTACCTATTGTTCCCCTGCAGTGAGGGATTACAAGCTTCAGATAACGTTTTTATAACGTTGTGCCGATAAAAAACATTAGTAGCCGTATGCAACCCGGGGAGCCAAATAAACGGCTCTTTCACCGATGCGATTCGGTTACCGAAATGCGCCCCCCAAAAAGAGCCGTTCGTTCGCAAACGAACCATCAGTAGTATCTGGTGGAGCCATACCTTATTTAAGCGTTTTGTCTCTGAAAGGAGTCAACTCATTCTTGCTTTGTTTACAATTCGTCATGCCGTTCACAGCCGCCCGGTTATGCTGCCTTTTGTCGGCTTGCCCCAACAATATATTACAGTACCCAGTTAGCTAACGTTACACAATATATTACAGTACCCAGTTAGCTAACGTTACACAATATATTACAGTACCCAGTTAGCTAACGTTACACAATATATTACAGTACCCAGTTAGCTAACGTTACACAATATATTACAGTACCCAGTTAGCTAACGTTACACAATATATTACAGTACCCAGTTAGCTAACGTTACACAATATATTACAGTACCCAGTTAGCTAACGTTACCTACTGTAGTAATTTCACATGCTAGTTAACATCCCAATAACCATAAAAACAAAATGTTGCCATCTTACGTTAACTAGCTAGATACTTTGTTCTACTTTTGAATTCGCTAACTTTGTTCTTAACTGACTTACCTAGTTAAATAAAATAAAAAATTTACAACAAAAAGAAAAAACTAGCAGCTTCGGATTAGCTAGTTAGCAAGCAGACAAAGTTAACATTTTAGCTAGCTAACGTAAACTATCTGAATGCATGCTTTTTTTTTAAACATTTTTTTTATATATAGCTACATCGTCCATTGAAAGAGGTGAATAGGCTAACTTTCGCTGTAAAACGATTTTATTATTACACAATGAAGTACTTTTATATTCGCTAATATCTACCTTGTAAAGTTGGTTGTTGCCTCTCCGTGTCTCCTGAAGAAACCTCTTAACAACAGTTGTTAACGGGAACTTCGTCTTTATGTGTTTGAATTTGGCGGTGGACCGCGACCACGCCCCACCTCGGACCGGCAGACCCTCAGCGCTATCTGATTGGTCGATGCTGTTCCGACTGTTACAAACTTCCCCCACCCCCCGAATTATTCATTCCATTCCATTTCGGTTCCTAGCTAATTAGCTTTAGTTCCTACTCTAGTGATATCTGTTTTTTTTTAAGAAAAAAAAAAGACTGGCGGATAATGTGACTTTACCACAGTGATGGCTGGCTCGGATGGGAATTTTTACCATTCTGACTTTGCCTATACAGTCCTTTTATGACTGTGAATAACTTTGGGATAAAAGTTCAGACTTGTGGTTGTGGATTGGAACCAAACCCTGTTCTTTCGCACAAGTGAACTGATTCCGTGTGCGCTCCAGCGGACACAGACAATAGGATAGTTGTAGTAGGCCCGGCCTGTGCTGGAAAAATTATAATAACGGATACAATTATTCAGTTGACTAAGTATCCACTGACTGTATTCATTGTATCTATTAATGAAATGTACTGATAATAGGGTGACAGTGTAAGAACTATAGTTTTCTTCAGTGTTTCTCTATGGATACTAATGCATAGGCAGAAAAGTATAAAAGTATCCTTGTAC
This sequence comes from Salmo trutta, assembly GCF_901001165.1. Classification (NCBI taxonomy): domain Eukaryota; kingdom Metazoa; phylum Chordata; class Actinopteri; order Salmoniformes; family Salmonidae; genus Salmo; species Salmo trutta. Next base: position 96,147,127 of record NC_042968.1, on the reverse strand, counting down.
ATATTTAGGAGAGGTGTAAAGAAAAGAGCAGATGTGCAGAGCTGTCTTACCAGGAATAACAATAACACGAGTGATGGGAAATCAAGGCTTTCTGAACCCTTTGGTTTTCACCAAATTGTTCCCGAAAAACGGTTAACTTTTAACATACCATTTTAACACAGGGCGCATTCGGGACATCTGCTGGTCAGGGATAAATATCAGCATGTTTGATGTTTATATAGACTTCATCCTTACCCATTTTGCCTCCAGGTTCACTATTTTTTTTTTCAAAATCCGTGGTATTATTATGCTGAAGACAAAATATTGTAATAGGCTACACTAAATAAAACGATTTATTTGAACAACAATGGGAAAATATTGTGGTTTCACAGATTTTTTGGTTGTTGTTGTTTTTTTTTGTTGTTGCCAGGATTCAATATTGTACCAATACCAGTGTTTGGCATCCCCTGACCCTACCTACAGAGCTACCGTCCAGGTGCTATAAACCTGAAACAAATCTAACTAAATTGGTAATTAAGGTGTCCAGCAGAGGTCGGTGTGTGAAAGCAGCTTTGCATTGAAGGAAGCCACAGGTACAACAGCGAAATCAATGGGATCTCTCATTTTGCAACACGAAAAAAGCGCGTGAAACATGTCATAATGCTACTTTAATACTATGATCGTACGTTATGTCAAAACAGTAGTGCTTTGAAAACTGCATTGGAGCTCCAGTATCAATTGTCTCATCACTAACTACAACTTTAGTTGAGGTTTTACACCTGAAGGTTCCATGCATTTGATTGACTGTTTGGTATCATTGTTTTTTTTTTTTTAGCACCATGCTACCTAGAGATGGGGGTATGGTTGAGTGTAATAACTAAGTTGTCAGTGGTGTAAAGTACTTAAGTAAAAATACTTGAAAGTACTACTTAAGTAGTTTTTTGGGGTATCTGTACTTAGTTAACTTTCTTTTATATTTTTTACAACTTTTACTTCACTACATTCCTAAAGAAAATGTTGTACTTTTTACTCCATACATTTTCCCTGACACCCAAAAGTACATTTTGAGTGCTTAGCAGGACAGGAAAATTGTCTAATTCACACACTTATCAAAATAACATCCCTGGTCAAGCCTACTGCCTCTGTTCTGGCGGACTCACTAGACACAGGCTTCATTTGTAATTTTTTTCTGAGTGTTGGAGCATGCCCCTGGCTATCTGTAAATCTTTTTTTTTTTTTTAACTAGTAAATGATGCCGTCTGGTTTGCTTAATTTAAGGAATTTGAAAATATTTATACTTTTACTTTTGAGACTTAAGTATATTTAAAACCAAATACTTTTACACTTTTACTGAAGTAATATTTTACTGGCTGACTTTCACTTTTACTTGAGTAATTTTCTATTAAGGTATCTATACTTTTACTCAAGTATGAAAATTGAGTACTTTTCCACCACTGGAAGTTGGTTCCAGTTTGTGTCATGTGTTTGGAGAGGCTTTGGGTTCCAAACTGTTTATTGAGAGACCCACCCTTAAGAAATATTGTTTGTCACTGTTTTTTGTCAATTATTTGTGTACTACTTGGACAGGTCTGAAAGTCCTGTAGCAAAGATAGCAAAAATAGACTAGCAAGGTTTCCCCTTTTATTTGTGAAATCTGTGAAACGAAGGTTGCTTGTTTTTCTGTTTCCCTATAAATGGGTCTGTGGTTAGATGTTGCAATAGGAAATAATCCTACAGTATGTGTTGTATATGATTATGTCACACCCTGATCTGTTTCACCTGTCCTCGTTATCGTCTCCATCCCCTCCAGGTGTCACTTGTTTCCCCCAGTGCATTTATCCCTGTGTTTCCTGTCTCTCTGTGCCAGTTTGTCTTGTATGTCCAAGCCTACCAGCGATTTTCCCGTTTTCCTGCTTTGTCTTTTCTCCTTTTTCTAGTCCTCCCGGTTTGACCCTTGCCTGTTCTGGACTCTGTACCCGCCTGCCTGACTATTCTGCCTGCCCTGACCTCGAGCCTGCCTGCCACTCTGTACCTCCTGGAATCTGATCTGGTTATGACCTTTTGCCTGTCCATGACCATTCTCTTGCCTGTACCCTTTGGATTTATTAAATATCGTAAACTCCAACCATCTGCCTCCTGTGTCTGCATCTGGGTCTCGCCTTGTGCCTTGATAGTATGAACTGGCCCTGACAGACCCAGCAGACTGGGACCAGCTCCGTCACTCTTTCTCCCAGCAGGGAGCCACCATTGGGAGACATCAGGAGTTCCTACAGGGCCTTTTGGAAGGGCTTAGTTCCTTGACGAAACGCCACGACCATGGGTTAAAGGCTATTATGGAGCAAATCAGGGAGTTAGCTCAGAGGTTGTCTGCCACCTCTGAAAAACCCCAATCACCCAGTAATTTTTCCCCTATCTGTGGTGAGTTTGTTCAGCCTATCCCGACTCCCTGAGAACCCCTCTTACCTCCTCCGGAGTGATATTCGGGGAATCCTGGTACCTGGCGGGGTTTTCTTTCTCAGTGCTCGCTTATTTTTGAGCTACAGCCACCTTCGTTTTCTTCAGGCCGATCGAAGATAGCGTATATAATTACTCTAATGTCGGAAAGGGCGCGCTCCTGGGCTACGGCAGTTTGGGAACAACAATCTGCCATTTGCAGTCATTTGGAGGAATTCATGGCAGAGATGAGAAAAGTTTTTAGAAAATCCCGATATGGCGCGTTCACCTCCTATGGAATCCGGAAGTTTCTGAAGGCAGCTCTTCCGAGAGGAGTCGAAGTCACCCGAGCTCTCTCGTGAATCTACGACGGGTGAGTTGGATACTCCTGAGCCTATGCAGTTGGGAAGAACTAGGTTATCAGTTTGGGAGCGCTCACGGAGGATGAATAGTAACTGTTATCTGTACTATGGAGGGGCAGGACATTTTATAGCTACCTGCCCTATTAGGAAACCCTTGTCTTTAGTGGGTACCAGCACTATGGGGAGTCAGACTGGGAGTTCCCTAATTTCCATCACCCGCACACCCTTTTTAGCTCTTGTGCTGTCGGGAGACCAATCTAAGTCTCTCTGAGTGCTCATTGACTCTGGGGCTGATGAAAATCGTACGGATGCCACAATAGCTTCGAAGCTTGGTATTCCCACTCAGCCTCAGGATATGTCATTGCTGTGGGCAATGTTCAGATGGATCCTGGAAAGGTGAAAGCAGTGGTGGATTGGCCTCAAACAACGTCCGGGGTGCAGTTGCAACGGTGTCTTGGTTTTGCAAACTTCTACCGCTGTTTCATTCGGGACTACAGTACCCTGGCAGCCCCCCGTCTCGGCACTCACCTCCCCCAAGGTACCGTTCAAATGGTCCCCAGCTGTCGACAAAGCTTTTGTGGACCTGAAGCATCGGTTCACAACAGCACCCATCCTCATCCATCCGGACCCCTCACGTCAATTTGTGGTGGAAGTGGATGCTTCAGATGTTGGAGTGGGGGCCATCCTGTCCCAGCGATCTGCCCAGGACCAGAAGCTTCATCCCTGTGCCTTCCTGTCCCATCGTCTCAATCCTGCTGAAAGGAACTATGATGTTGGCAACCCGAGAACTCCTGGCGGTGAAGATGGCGTAGGAGGAGTGGAGGCCTTGGCTGGAAGGAGCAGAACAGCCATTCTTGTTCTGGACCAACCATAACCTGGAATATCTCCGTACAGCCAAGCGCCTCAACTCCAGGCAGGCTCGGTGGGCCCTCCTGTTCACCAGATTCAGCTTCACCATTTCCTACTGCCCAGGGTTAAAGAATGTGAAGCCTGACGCCCTCTCCTTCCTATACAGTTCCTCTGCCACATCCTCGACCTCTGAAACCATTCTCCCTACCTTATGCCTTGCTGCCACTGTGGATTGGGGTATTGAGAATCTGGTCATCCAGGGTCCCGTCGTACACTAGCCTTCCTTCGACAACGTTTCTGGTGGCCCACAATGGTCCCTGACGTCTCTGCCTTCGTCACGGCATGCACTGTGTGTGCCCAAAACAAGACTCCACGGCAAGCTCCTTCTGGAGCCACTACCAGTTCCTCATCGTCTCTGGTCTCATATCTCTGGACTTACACTAGGACTACAGTATGTGTTCTATATGATTACAGTAGGACTACAGTATGTGTTCTATATAATTACACTAGGACTACAGTATGTGTTTATATAATACAGTAGGACTACAGTATGTGTTCTATATAATTACAGTAGGACTACGGTATGTGTTCTATATAATACAGTAGGACTACAGTATGTGTTTATATAATTACAGTAGGACTACGGTATGTGTTCTATATAATTACAGTAGGACTACGGTATGTGTTCTATATAATACAGTAGGACTACAGTATGTGTTCTATATGATTACAGTAGGACTACGGTGTGTGTTCTATATGATTACATCGGCTGTGCCCATGTTTACACAGGGCACAGCCGTAAAAGAGATCCAGGTCTCACTCTGTTTTCCCTGTTAAAATAAAGATTTTAAAAAACTATGTGTTGGAAGATGGCACCGACAGACATGCCAGCTTTGCTTCTAGCTCTTAAGCAACTTTGCACTATATTGTTTTTTTGTGTGTTATTTCTTACATCATTAGCCCAGAACGTTTTTTGTGTTATTACATACAGCCAGAAATAACTTTTGGATATCAGAACTGCGGTAAATCACCAGAATTACATCCAGAAATAGAACTTTCCTGAACTGGATCTTTTGTTCGTAACCCCGTCAGGGCAATTTAACTCATCCCAGAGGCTGCTCCAAAACATCGCTGGTGGAGAAGAGGTATTCGGAGTGGTACTAGTCCGACTCAGGAGGCGTTCACACAATCCACCGCTTCCGAGTTTTTTACTCGCTAATGTTCAGTCCTTGGACAATAAAGTAGACTAGCTCAGGACGAGGATCTCCTTCCAGAGAGACATCAGGGACCTTAACAAACTCTGTTTCAAAGATTCGGTGAACAAAAGGACTCAAGTCCTTTTGTTCACCTGACCTAGAATATCTCACAATCAAATGTCGACCGTATTACCTCCCAAGAGAATTCTCTTCGGTTATAGTCACAGCTGTGTAAATTCTCCCTCAAGCCAATATCATGACAGCCCTCAAGGAACTAGACTGGACTTTTGTGCAAACTACATATCCTGAGACCGCATTTGTTGTAGCTGGGGATTTTAACAAAGCAAATTTGAGGAAAATGCTTATGAAGTTCTATCAACACATTGCCTGTAGTACTCGCGCTACAAAAACTCTCAACCATTGTTACTCTCCCATACGGGATGGCTACAAGGGCCCTCCCCCGATCTCCCTTCGGCAAATCAGATCACGACTCTATTTTGCTCCTCCCTTCCTACAGGCAGAAACTCAAACAGGAAGTACTAAGCTCTATTCAACGCTGGTCTGACCAATCAAAAATCATGCTTCAAGATTGTTTTGATCACGCGGATATGTTCTTGGTAGCCTCGGAAAATAACATTGACGTATACACGGACCAACTGAGTTCATCAGGATGTTGTTCCCACTGTGACTATTAGAACCTACCCAAACCAAAAACCGAAGATAGATGGCAGCATTCTCTCAACTGAAAGCACGAACCACCGAATTTAACCATGGCAAGTTGACTGGGAATATGGTTGAAAAAAACAGGGTAATTATTCCCTCCGTAAGGAAATCAAACAGGCAAAATGCCTGTACAGAGACATAGTGGAATCGCAATTCAATGGCTCAGACATGAGACATAAAGTCCATTCGGAAAATATTCAGACCCCTTGACTTTTTCCAAATGTTGTTACGTTACAGCCTTATTCTAAAATGGATTAAATGTTTTTCCCCCTCATCAATCAACACACAATAAACCATAATGACAAAGCAAAAACGGTTTTGTAGAAAAGTTAGCAAATAAAATAAAATAAAAAAAACCTGAAATATCACATTTACATAAGTATTCAGACCCTTTACTCAGACACCCAGGCCCCCTCATTTGTTGACTTCTGTAACCGTAAAAGCCTTGGTTTCATGCATGTTAACATCAGAAGCCTCCTCCTTAAGTTTGTTTTACTCACTGCTTTAGCACACTCCGCCAACCCTGATGTCCTTGCCGTGTCTGAATCCTGGCTTAGGAAGGCCACTAAAATTTCTGAGATTTCTATCCCCAACTACAACATTTTCCGTCAAGATAGAACTGCCAAAGGGGGAGGAGTTGCAATCTACTGCAGAGATAGCCTGCAAAGTACTGTCATACTTTCCAGGTCTATGCCCAAACAGTTCGAGCTTCTAATTAAAAAAAGGAATCTCTCCAGAAATAAGTCTCTCACTGTTGCCGCCAAATTCCACTTTTTCTTTATGGGGTATTGTGTGTAGAGTGATGAGGAAAAAATGTATACATTTTCATCCATTTTAGAATAAGGCTGTAATGTAACAAAATGTGGAAAAGGGAAGGGGTCTGAATACTGTCCGAATGCACTGTGTGGCAGGGTATATATATACAATCACGGATTACAAAGGGAAAGTCAGCTACGTCGCGGACACCAACGGCTTGCTTCCGGACAAGTTAAATCAATCAAATGTATTTATAAAGCCCCGTTTTACATCAGCTGATATCTCAAAGTGCTGTACAGAAACCCAGGCTAAAACCCCAAACAGCAAGCAATGAAGATGTAGAAGCACGGTGGCTAAGAAAAACTCCCTAGAAAGGCCGGAACCTAGGAAGAAACCTAGAGAGGAACCAGGCTATGAGGGGTGGCCAGTCCTCTTCTGGCTGTGCCAGGTGGAGATTATAACAGTACATGGCGAAGATGTTCAAACGTTCATAGATGACCAGCAGGGTCAAATAATAATAATCACAGTGGTTGTAGAGGGTGCAACAGGTCAGCACCTCCTTCCACAGAGACAAACTGATATTGTTCTGACAGATAAGATCTAAACCAGGCCAGAACTTGTCCGTATAGACCAATTTGGATTTCAATATCTCCAAAATAATGTGGTGATCGATGGTATCAAAAGCAGCAATAAGATCTAGGAACATGAGGACAGATGCAGAGCCTTGGTCTGACGCCATTAAAAGGTAATTTACCACTTTCACAAGTGCAGTCTCGGTGCTATGATGTGGTCTAAAACCAGACTGAAGCGTTTCGTATACATTGTTTGTCTTCAGGAAGGCAGTGAGTTGCTGCGCAACAGCTTTTTCTATTTTTTTGAGAGGAATGGGAGATTCGATATAGGCCGGTAGTTTTTTATATTTTGTGGGTCAAGGTTTAGCTTTTTCAAGAGAGGCTTTATTACTGCCACTTTTAGTGAGTTTGGTACACATCCTGTGGATAAGGAGGCGTTTATTATGTTCAACATAGGAGGGCCAAGCACAGGAAGCAGCTCTTTCAGTAGCTTAGTTGGAATAGGGTCCAGTATGCAGCTTGAGGGTTTAGAGGCCATGATTATTTTCATCATTGTGTCAAGAGATATAGTACTAAAAAACTTGAGTGTCTCCCTTGATCCTAGGTCCTGGCAGAGTTGTGCAGACTCAGGACAATGGAGCTTTGGGGAATACGCAGATTTAAAGAGGAGACCGTAATTTGCTTTCTAATGATCATGATCTTTTCCTCAAAGAAGTTCATGAATTTATCACTGCTGAAGTGAAAGCCATCCTCTCTTATTGAATACTGCTTTTCAGTTACCTTTGTGACAGTATCAAAAATACATTTTGGATTGTTCTTATTCTCCTCTATTAAGTTGGAAAAATAGGATGATCAAGCAGCAGTGAGGGCTCTTACTTTCCAAGCTAATCGGAAGACTTCCAGTTTGGTGTAGCGCCATTTCCGTTCCAATTGTCTGGAAGCTTTCTTTAGGGCTCAGGTATTTTCTGTATACCAGGGAGCTAGTTTTTAATGACAAATGTTTTTTGTTTTTAGGGGTGCGACTGCATCTAGGGTATTATGCAAGATTAAATGTAGTTACTCAGTTAGGTGGTTAATTGATTCTTGTCCTCTGACGTCCTTGGGTAGGCAGAGGGAGTCTGGAAGGGCATCTAGGAATCTTTGGGTTTTCCGAGAATTTATAGCACAGCTTTTGATGATCCTTGGTTGGGGTCTGAGCAGATTATTTGTTGTGATTGCAAACGTAATAAAATGGTGGTCCGATAGTCCAGGATTATGAGGAAAAACATTATTATCCACAATATTTATTCCACAGGACAAAACTAGGTCCAGAGTATGACTGTGGCAGTGAGTAGGTCCGGAGACATGTTGGACAAAACCCACTGAGTCGATGATGGCTCCAAAATCCTTTGGAGTGGGTCTGTGGACTTTTCCATGTGAATATTAAAGTCACAAAAAATTAGAATATTATCTGCCATGACTACAAGGTCCGATAGGACTTCAGGGAACTCAGTGAGGAACGCTGTATACGGCCCAGGAGGCCTGTAAACAGTAGCTATAAAAAGTGATTGAGTAGGCTGCATAGATTTCATGACTAGAAGCTCAAAAGATGAAAATGCAGTCATTTTTTTTCTACATTTAAATCGTAAATGTTAGCAACACCTCCGCCTTTGCGGGATGCGCGGGGGATATGGTCACTAGTGTAACCAGGAGGAGAGTCCTCATTTAACACAGTAAATTCATCAGGCTTAAGCCATGTTTCAGTCAGGCCAATCACATCAAGATTATGATCAGTGATTAGTTCATTGACTATAACTGCCTTGGAAGTGAGGGATCTAACATTAAGTAGCCCTATTTTGAGATGTGAAGTATCACGATCTCTTTCAATAATGGCAGGAATGGAGGAGGTCTTTATTCCAGTGAGATTGCTAGAGCGAACATGTTTAGTTTTGCCCAACCTAGATCGAGGCACAAACACAGTCTCAATGGGGATAGCTGACCTGACTACAATGACTGTGCTAGTGGCAGACTCCACTAAGCTGGCAGGCTGGCTAACAGCCTGCTGCCTGGCCTGCACCCTATCTCATTGTGGAGCTAGAGGAGTTAGAGCCCTGTCTATGTTCGTAGATAAGATGAGAGCACTCTTCCAGCTAGGATGGAGTCCGTCAGTCCTCAGCAGGCCAGGCTTGGTCCTGTTTGTGGGTGAGTCCCAGACAGAAGGCCAATTATCTACAAATTCTATCTTTTGGGAGGGGCAGAAAACAGTTTTCAACCAGCGATTGAGTTGTGAGACTCTGCTGTAGAGCTCATCACTCCCCCTAACTGGGAGGGGGCCAGAGACAATTACTCGATGCCGACATCTTTCTAGCTGATTTACACGCTGAAGCTATGTTGCGCTTGGTGACCTCTGACTGTTTCATCCTAACATCGTTGGTGCCAACGTGGATAACAATATCTCTATACTCTCTACACTCGCCAGTTTTAGCTTTAGCCAGCACCATCTTCAGATTAGCCTTAACGTTGGTAGCCCTGCCCCCTGGTAAACAGTGTATGATCGCTGGATGATTCGTTTTTAGTCTAATACTGCGGGTAATGGAGTTGCCAATGACTAGGGTTTTCAATTTGTCAGAGCTAATGGTGGGAGGCTTCGGCGTCTCAGACCCCGTAACAGGAGGAGTAGAGACCAGAGAAGGCTCGGCCTCAGCCTCTGACTTGCTGCTTAATGGGGAGTACCGGTTGAAAGTTTTTGTCGGCTGAATAAGCGACACCGGTTGAGCAGTCCTACAGCATTTCCTTCCAGAAGCCATAAGAAAGTTGTCCGGCTGCGGGGACTGTGCGAGGGGATTTATACTAATGTTTGTACTTATTGGTTGTACAGATGCTGTTTCATCCTATCCTACACTCAAATGATTGTGTCTGAAGCTGGGTTTGCAGCACAGCTATCTTCTCTGTAAGGCGATCGTTCTCCTGTATATTATGAGTAACTGCAATTAGAAGGCATAATGTTAATGTTACTACTTATCTTCGGCTGGTGGAGGTCCTGTAGAACCATGTCCAGATAAAGTGTCCGGGGTGAAATAGTTGAATGAAAAAAGTTGAGCGAGGGAAAAAATAAAAAAATAAAACGATATAAAAACCGTAAAGTTGGCAGCTAGCAAAGTAACGTTAGCAACAAACTGCACAGCAGCACGTAACAAGTCCACAACTGTTACTGGAAATGACGTCAAAGCACAATTGTCCAGGCAATGGCACCTTCACAAGTAGCTTCTTCGCCCACATTGAGGATAACACTGTGGGCTCTCATTCTCCGTGGCTGACATGAGTAAGACATTTAAGAGTGTTAACCCTCGCAAGGCTGCTGGTCCAGACGGCATCCCTAGCTGCGTCCTCAGAGAAAGCGCAGACCAGCTGGCTGGAGTGTTTACGGACATATTCAATCTCTCCCTATCCCAGTCTGTTTTCCCCACATGCTTCAAGATGTCCACCATTGTTGCTGTACCCAATAAAGCAAAGGTAACTGAACTAAATGACTATTGCCCAGTAGCACTCACTTCTGTCATCATGAAGTGCTTTGAGAGACTAGTCAAGGATCATATCACCTCCACTTTACCTGACACCCTGGACCCACTTCAATTTGCATACAGCCCCAATAGATCCACAGATGATGCAATCGCCATTGCACTGCACACTGCCCTATCCCATCTGGACAAGAGGAATACCTATGTAATTATGCTGTTCATTGACTACAGCTCAGCATTCAAAACCATAGTACCCTCTAAGCTCATCATTAAGCTCGGGGCCCTGGGTCTGAACCCCACCTTGTGCAACTGGGTCCTGGACTTACCGATGGGCCGCCACCAGGTGGTGAAGGTAGATAACAACACCTCCGCTACACTGATCCTCAACACAGGGGCCCCACAAGGGTGCGTGCTCAGCCCCTTCCTGTACTCCTTGTTCACCCATGACTGCGTGGCCACGGACGCCTCCAACCCAATCGTCAAGTTTGTAGACGACACAACAGTAGTGGCCTGATTACCAACAACGACGAGACGGCCTACAGGGAGGAGGTGAGGGCCCTGGCAGAGTGGTGCCAGGAAAATAACCTCCCTCTCAACGTCAACAAAACAAAGGAGCTGATCATGGACTTCAGGAGACAACAGAGAGAGCACGCCCCTATTCACATTAATGGAACCACAGCGGAGAAGGTGGAAAGATTCCTAACAATTGAGAGCATCCTGTCGGGTTGTATCACCGCCTAGTATGGCAACTGCACCGCCTGCAACTGCAAAGCCCTCCAGAGGGTGGTGCAGTCTGCCCAACGCATCACCGTGGGCACACTGCCTGCCCTCCAGGAAACTTACAGCACCAGGATGTCACAGGAAGCCAAAAAGATCATCAAGGACATCAACCACCCGAGCCACTGCCAGTTCACCCCACTATCATCCAGAAGGTGAGGTCAGTACAGGTGCAACAAAGCTGGGACCGAGAGACTGAAAAAACAGCTTCTATCTCAAGGCCATCAGACTGTTAAACAGCCGTCACTAACACAGAGAGGCTGCTGTCAACATACTGACTCAATCTCTAGCCCCTTAATAATAAAAAATGATCAGACTGTTAAATAGTCACCATTAGCCGGTGGTCCGCCCACTACCCTGAACTTTAGTCACTAGCCGACTACAACCCAGTTACTCAACCCTGCACTATTTAGCTGTAAATAGACATGGAACACTGGTCACTTTAATAATGTTTACATGCTGTTTTTCTAATTTCATATGTATTTACTGTACTCGAGTCAAGTCCATCCTCTTTAACCATTGCTGTACATATACTATTCTATCCATGTATTCTTCAGATATACTACATATTAAATCCACCACCGGAGCTCGGTGGCACCTTAATTGGGGAGGACGGGCTCATGGTAATGACTGGAGTGGAATCAGTGGAATGGAATCAAATACATCAAACACATTGGTTTCCAGGTGTTTGATGCCATTCCATTTGCCATTCCATTTGCTAAGTCGTTCTCCCCTCAGCAGCCTCCTGTGCTATCCACATACTATCAGTAACGTATATACATCCAATCAAATTTTACTGGTCACATACACATATTTATCAGATATCATTGTGGCTGTAGCGAAGTGTTTGCATATATACTATTCTATTCTTCAGATATAATATATATTCTATCCACATACTCTCCATAACATCTACAAACCCCATCAAACACATACACACCTTCAATACATCCCATCTACACACCCCATCAAACACATACACATACATACATCATCTATACAACCCGTCTAACAATACACACAATCTATACATCCCATCTAACAATACACACAATCTATACATCCCATCGAACAATACACAACATCCACCGTGCCTTGCAAAAGTATTCACCCCCCTTGGTGTTTTTCCTATATTGTTGCATTACAACCTGTAATTTAAATGGATTTTTATTTGGATTTCATGTAATGGACAAACACAAAACAGTCCAAATTGGTGAAGTGAAACAAAAAAAATTACTTGTTTCAAAATAAATGTAAAAAAAAATGTGCGTGCGTATGTATTCACACCCTTTGCTACAAAGCCCCTAAATAAGATCTGGTGCAACCAATTACCTTCAGAAGTCACATAATTAGTAAATAAAGTCCACCTGTGTACAATCTAAGTGTCACATGATCTGTCACATGATCTCAGTATATATATATATACACCTGTTCTGAAAGGCCCCAGACTCTGCAACACCACTAACCACCAAGTAAGCGACACCATGAAGACCAAGGAGCTCTCCAAACAGGTCAGGGACAAAGTTGTGGAGAAGTACAGATCAGGGTTGGGTTACAAAAAAATATCAAAAACCTTGAACATCCCACAGAGCACCATTAAATCCATTATTAAAAAATGGAAAGAATATGGCACCACAACAAAGCTACCAAGAGAGGACCGCCCACCAAAACTCACGGACCAGACAAGGAGGGCATTAATCAGAGAGGCAACAAAGAGACCAAAGATAACCCTGAAGGAGCTGCAAAGCTCCACAGCGGAGATTGGAGTGTCTGTCCATAGGACCACTTTAAGCCATACACTCCACAGAGCTGGGCTTTACGGAAGAGTGGCCAGAAAAAAGCCATTGCTTAAAGAAAAATATAAGCAAACACATTTGGTGTTTGCCAAAAGGCATGTGGGAGACTCCCCAAACATATGGAAGAAGGTACTCTGGTCAGATGAGACTAGCATTGAGCTTTATGGCCATCAAGGAAAATGCTATGTCTGGCACAAACCCAATACCTCTCATCACCCCAAGAATACCATCCCCACAATGAAGCATGGTTGTGGCAGCATCATGCTGTGGATACGTTTTTCATCGGCGGGGACTGGGAAACTGGTCAGAATTGAAGGAATGATGGATGGCACTAAATACAGGAAACTTCATGAGGGAAACCTGTTTCAGTCTTCCAGAGATTTGAGACTGGGACGGAGGTTCACCGTCCAGCAGGACAATGACCATAAGCATACTACTAAAGCAACACTCGAATGGTTTACTGTTAGATGGGATGCATAGATGTATATATATTGTGTATTATTGGATGGGATGTATAGATGTATAGATGTTGTGTTTTGTTAAATGGGATGTGTAGATGTTGTGTATTGTTAGATGGGATATATAGATGTATATATATTGTGTATTGTTGGATGGGATGTATAGATGTATAAATGTTGTGTATTGTTAGATGGGATGGATAGATGCTTATTATTGTTAGAAGGGATGTATAGATGTTGTGTATTGTTAGATGGAATGTATAGATGTTGTGTATTGTTAGTTGGGATGTATAGATGTGTATTGTTAGACGGGATGTATTGATGTACAGATGTTGTGTGTGTCACGCTCTGGCCTAAGAGAGCTGTTTTTTCTTTGTTTAGTTAGGTCAGGGTGTGATATGGGTGAGCATTCTATGTTTTTTGTTTCTATGTTTAGTTCTTGTTTTTCTATTTCTATGTTTTTTGGGGGGGGTTGATCTCAAATTGGAGGCACCTCGTTACCTCTGATTGGAGATCATATTTAAGTTGGGGTTTTTCTTCCTGGGTTTTGTGGGTGATTATATTTTGAGTAGTGTTTGTTTCTCTCTGCGTCACGGTTTGTTGTTTTGTCATTTTCAGTTATTTATGTTTTGCAAAGTTTCACGGATTAAATAAAATGTGGAACTATAACCACGCTGCACTTTGGTCCGCTCCTTTCGACAGCCGTGACAGTGTGTTTTTTTGTATTGTTAGTTGAGATGTAAAGATATATAGATTTTGTGTATTGTTATATGGGATGTATAGATGTTGTGTATTGTTAGACAGGATGTATAGATATTTTGAATTGCTAGATGGGAGGTATAGATGTTGTGTACTGTTAGTTGAGATGTATAGATGTTGAGTAATTTTAGATGGGATGTATAAATGTATAGATGTATAGAAGTTGTGTATTTTTAATTGGGATGTATAGATGTATAGATGTGTGTGTTTTTAGATGGGATGTGTAGATGTACAGATGTTGTTTGTTTTTAGACGGGATGTATAGATGTTTTGTATTGTTAGTTGAGATGTATAGTTATTGTGTATTGTTAGATGGGATGTATAGATGTGTGTTGTTAGATGGTATGTATAGATGTGTGTTGTTAGATGGGATGTATAGAAATATATATGTTGTGTTTTGTTAGGTGGGATATATAGATATATACATGTGTATTGTTAGTTGGGATGTATAGACGTATAGATGTTGTGTATTGTTAGTTTGGGATGTATTGATATGTAGGTGTTGTGTATAGTTAGATGGGATGTATAGATGTTGTGTATTGTTAGTTGGGATGTATAGATATGTAGGTGTTGTGTATTGTTAGTTAGGAAATATAGATGTTGTGTATTGTTAGATGGGATGTATAGATGTATTGTCACGTCTTGACCCTAGTAAGATGTAATTTTCTATAGTAGAGTAGGGCAGGGCGTGACGGGGTGTTTTGTGTGGTTGTTCTAGTTTGTCTATTTCTATGCAGGGATTGTTTGGGGTTGATCTCTAATTGGAGGCAGCTGATCCTCATTGCCTCTGATTAGAGATCATATTTAAGTAGGGGTTTTTCCTCTTCCTGTTTGTGGGTTATTATCTTTTGGGTAGTGTGTTTTCCTCTCTGCATCACGGTTTGTTGTTTTGTGTTTTCAAGTATTTAAGTGTATTGCATTCAGTTTCACGTTTAATAAATATGTGGAACGAAACCGACGCTGCATTTTGGTCCAATCCTTCGAACAGCCGTGACAGAATAACCCACCATAAAAGGACCAAGCGGTGTGAGGAGAAGTACTTGGAGTCGTGGACTTGGGAGGAAATATTAGAAGGTAAAGGACCCTGGAGCCAGGCTGGGGTGTATCGTCGCCCGAAGGAGGAACTAGAGGAAGCCAAGAGGGAGCATCGTTACTACGAAGCTCTATATCCACCAATAATCAAGGTGGAGAGGGGGGGGGGACATAAGGGGAGTTTGTCAACATCAGGAGGGAGCCCTGATCGAACTTCCTGTGCCTATCGGAGAGAGCCGTGGAGCAGACAGAAGTCAGTACAGGAGTCAAGCGCGGAGCTCGACGCGAGATTCCGAAGGGAAGTACTGGCAGAAAGAGCGCAGAGGAGCGAGCGATGAGTTACGGTGTGTTGCGCACTATATCGCCCATACGCACTCACAGCCCGGTGAGGTCGGTGCAAGCTCCTCGCCGGTGTAGGGCGAAGATGGTCATTGAAC
>NC_042968.1:96091501-96126501 GCF_901001165.1 Salmo trutta | reverse complement strand
TAAACACTATACACTACACTAGGTATACACTACACACTACACTAGGTAAACACTATACACTACACTAGGTATACACTACACACTACACTAGGTAAACACTACACACTACACTAGGTAAACACTATACACTACACTAGGTATACACTATACACTACACTAGGTATACACTATACACTACACTAGGTAAACACTATACACTACACTAGGTAAACACTATACACTACACTAGGTATACACTATACACTACACTAGGTATACACTATACACTACACTAGGTATACACTATACACTACACTAGGTATACACTATACACTACACTAGGTAAACACTATACACTACACTAGGTAAACACTATACACTACACTAGGTATACACTACACTAGGTATACACTATACACTACACTAGGTATACACTACACTAGGTAAACACTATACACTACACTAGGTAAACACCACACAATATTCTAGGTATACACTACACACTACACTAGGTATACACTGTACACTACACTAGGTAAACACTATACAATATACACTACACTAGCTATACACTACACACTACACCCTACACTAGGTATACACTATACACTACACAATACACTAGGTATACACTACACACTACACAATATGCTACACAATACAGTAGGTATACACTACACGCTACACAATATGCTACACAATACACAAGGTATACACTACACAATACACTAGGTATACACTAGAAACTACACAATACACTAGGTAAACACTACACACTACACAATACACTAGGTATACACTATACACTACACACTACACTAGGTATACACTACACACTACACAATACACAAGGTATACACTAGAAACTACACAATACACTAGGTAAACACTACACACTACACAATACACAAGATATACACTATACACTACACAATACATTACACAAAACACTAGGAATACACTATACACTGCAGCACTATACACATCACACGATAGCACTGTACACAAAACACTATACACTGCACACTATACACTACTTCAATATACACTACACCCCTATATACTACACACTATATACACTATACACTACTTCAATTTACACTATACCACTATACACTACACCACTATACACTACACACTAAATTCAAAACACTTTACACTACACCACTACACCACTACACCACTATACACTATACACTACTTCAATATACACTACACCACTACACCACTACACCACTACACCACTACAACACTACACCACTACACCACTACACCACTATACACTATACACTACTTCAATATACACTACACCACTACACCACTACACCACTACACCACTATACACTATACACTACTTCAATATACACTACACCACTACACCACTATACCACTACACCACTACACCACTACACCACTACACCACTATACACTACACACTATACACTATACACTACTTCAATATACACTACACCACTACACCACTACACCACTATACCACTACACCACTATACCACTATACACTACACCACTACACCACTACACCACTACACCACTACACCACTATACCACTATAGACTACACCACTATACCACTACACCACTACACGACTACACCACTACACCACTACACCACTACACCACTATACCACTATACCACTATACACCACTACACCACTACACCACTATACCACTATACACCACTACACCACTACACCACTACACCACTACACCACTTCACCACTATACCACTACACCACTTCACCACTATACCAATACACCACTACACCACCACACCACTACACCAATACACCACTACACCACTACACCACTACACCACTATACCACTACACCACTACACCACTACACCACTACACCACTACACCACTATACCACTATACCACTACACCACTACACCACTACACCACTACACCACTATACCACTATACCACTACACCACTATACCACTACACCACTACACCACTACACCACTATACCACTATACCACTATACCACTACACCACTACACCACTACACCAATACACCACTACACCAATACACCACTACACCACTACACCACTACCACTACACCACTACACCACTACACCACTATACCAATACACCACTATACCACTACACCACTATACCACTACACCACTACACCACTACACCACTACACCACTACACCACTGTACCACTGTACCACTGTACCACTACACCACTACACCACTACACCACTACACCACTACACCACTACACCACTACACCACTATACACTACACCACTACACCACTACACCACTACACCACTACACCACTACACTACACCACTACACCACTATACCACTACACCACTACACCACTACACCACTACACCACTACACCACTATACCACTATAACACTACACCACTACACTACACCACTACACTACACCACTACACTACACATAATATACACTACACCACTACACCACTACACCACTATACACTATACACTATACACTACCTCAATATACACTATACACTATACACTACTTCAATATACACTACACATAAGATACACTACACCACTACACCACTACACCACTATACCACTACACCACTACACCACTACACCACTATACCACTACTCACCTACACCACTACACCACTACACCACTATACCACTACACCACTACACCACTATACCACTACACCACTACACCACTACACCACTATACACTATATAATATACTCTACACCACTATACCACTACACCACTATACACTACACACTATATAATATACACTACACACTATACACTACTTCAATATACACTACACATAAGATACACTACACCACTACACCACTACACCACTATACCACTACACCACTACACCACTACACCACTACACCACTACACCACTATACCACTACACCACTACACCACTACACCAATTCACCACTACACCACTATACCACTACACCACTACACCACTACACCACTACACCACTACACCACTACACCAGTACACCACTACACCACTATACCACTATACCACTACACCACTATACCACTACACCACTATACCACTACACCACTACACCACTACACCACTATACCACTATACACTACTTCAATATACACTACACCACTACACCACTACACCACTACACCACTACACTACACATCTACACCACTACACCACTACACCACTACACCACTATACCACTACACCACTACACCACTATACCACTACACCACTACACCACTACACCACTATACCACTACACCACTACACCACTACACCACTACACTACACATCTACACCACTACACCACTACACCACAACACCACTATACACTACACACTATATAATATACACTACACACTATACACTACTTCAATATACACCACTACACAACTACACCACTACACCACTATACACTACACACTATATAATATACACTACACACTATACACTACTTCAATATACACCACTATACCACTATACCACTATACCACTACACTACACCACTACACCACTACACCACTACACCACAACAACACTACACCACTATACCACTACACCACTACACCACTACACCACTTCACCACTATACCACTACACCACTACACCACTGTACCACTACATCACTACACCACTACACCACTACACCACTATACCACTACACCACTATACCACTACACCACTACACCACTACACCACTACACCACTACACCACTACACCACTATACCACTATACACTACGCACTATATAATATACACTATACACTATACACTACTTCAATATACACTACTACACCACTACACCACTACACCACTACACCACTACACAACTACACCACTATACCACTACACCACTACACCACTATACGACTACACCACTACACCACTACACCACTACACCACTACACCACTATACCACTATACCACTACACCACTACACCACTACACCACTACACCACTATACCACTACACCACTACACCACTATACCACTACACCAATACACCACTATACCACTATACCACTACACCACTATACCACTACACCACACACTATACACTACTTCAATATACACTACTACACCACTACACCACTATACAATACACACTATACACTATACACTATACACTACACACTATACACTATAGACTACACACTACACACTATACACCACTATACCACTACACCACTACACGACTACACCACTACACCACTATACCACTACACCACTATACCACTACACCACTATACCACTACACCCCTATACCACTACACCACTACACCACTACACCACTACACCACTATACCACTACACCACTACACTACACCACTACACCACTATACCACTACACCACTACACCACTATACCACTACACCACTACACTACACCACTACACCACTACACCACTATACCACTATACCACTATACCACTACACCACTGCACCACTGCACCACTACACCACTACACCACTATAACACTACACCACTATACCACTACACTACTACACCACTACACCACTATACCACTATACCACTATACCACTACACCACTACACCACTACACCACTACACCACTACTACCACTACACCACTACACCACTACACCACTACACCACTATACCACTACACCACTACACCACTACACCACTACACCACTACACCACTATACCACTACACCAATACACCACTATACCACTATACCACTACACCACTACACCACTACACCACTACACACTACACACTATACACCACTATACCACTACACCACTATACCACTACACCACTACACCACTACACCACTCCACTTCACCACTACACCACTACACCACTACACCACTACACCACTACACTACACCACTACACTACACCACTACACCACTACACCACGACACCACGACACCACTATACCACTACACCACTATACCACGACACCACTACACCACTACACCACTACACCACTACACCACTACACCACTACACCACTACACCACTACACCACTATACCACTATACCACTATACCACTACACCACTACACCACTACACCACTACACCACTACACCACTACACCACTACACCACTATACCACTATACCACTACACCACTACACCACTACACCACTATACCACTACACCACTACACTACACCACTACACTACACCACTATACCACTACACCACTACACCACTACACCACTACACCACTACACCACTATACCACTATACCACTACACCACTACACCACTACACTACACCACTACACCACTATACACTATACACTACACCACTACACCACTACACCACTACACAACTATACCACCACTACACCACTACACCACTACACCACTACACCACTATACCACTACACCACTACACCACTACTTCAGTATACCACTATACCATGTATTTAGCACGCTCCGTGTAAACTACAAACATTTATATGTTCTAACTTACTTTGAAACTGAGTTCCTGTGGTCCTAGTTAGGTGATGACAGCAGAGGGTGGTAGAGAGGGGAGGAGAGAGGAGAGGAGGTGGAGAGGAGGAGGAGAGGAGGAGAGAGGAGGAGGAGAGGGGAGGAGGAGAGGAGGAGAGGAGGAGAGGAGGAGAGAGGGTGGTATTGAGGGGTGGAGAGCGGAGGAGAGGGGAGGAGAGGGTGGTATTGAGGGGTGGAGAGGGGAGGAGAGGAGGTGGAGAGGGGAGGAGGAGAGGGGAGGAGAGAGTGGTAGAGAGAGGAGGAGAGGGTAGTAGAGAGATGAGGGAAGAAGAGAGGGTGATGGAGGAGAGGAGGGAGGAGAGGGTGGTATTGAGGGGTGGAGAGTGGAGGAGAGGAAGTGGAGAGGGGAGGAGGAGAGGAGGAGAGAGGAGGAGGAGAGGGTGGTATTGAGGGGTGGAGAGCGGAGGAGAGGAGGTGGAGAGGGGAGGAGGAGAGGAGGAGAGAGGAGGAGGAGAGGGTGGTATTGAGGGGTGGAGAGCGGAGGAGAGGAGGTGGAGAGGGGAGGAGGAGAGGAGGAGAGAGGAGGAGGAGAGGGTGGTATTGAGGGGTGGAGAGAGGAGGAGAGGAGGTGGAGAGGGGAGGAGAGGAGGAGAGAGGAGGAGGAGAGGGTGGTATTGAGGGGTGGAGAGCGGAGGAGAGGAGGTGGAGAGGGGAGGAGGAGAGGAGGAGAGAGGAGGAGGAGAGGGTGGTAGAGAGGGGAGGAGAGAGGAGGGAAGGAGAGATGGTGAAGGAAGGGGAGGAGGGAGGAGAGGGTGGTAGAGAGGGGAAGAGAGGGTGATGGAGGAGAGAGGTGAAGAGGGTGTTGTAGGTGGATGGGTGGATGAGAGAGGAGGAGAGAGGAGGAAAGCGGAGAGAGGAGATGGTGATGGAGAGGAAGAAAGAGGAGATGAGGTTGATGAAGAGGAGGAGAGGAGAGAGGAGAAGGGAAGAGAAGAGGAGAGTGGAGAAGAGGAGATAAGGAGAGGGTGGTGGAGAGGAGGAGAGGGTGATGAAGGGGAGGAGAGAAGAGGAGAGAAGGGAAGAGAAGAGGAGAGTGGAGAGGAGATAAGGAGAGGGTGGTGGAGAGGAGGAGAGAAGAGGAGAGAGGAGAGGAGATAAGGAGAGGGTGATGGCGAGGAGGAGAGAGGAGGAGAGAAGAGGAGAGGAAAAGAGGAGAGAAGCGTATGATGGAGAGAGGAGGAGAGCTGAGAAGATAGGAGAGGAGCATGATGGAGGGGGGAGGAGAGAGTAGAGGAGAGGAGAGGGGGTGATGGAGCGGGGGAAGGAGGAGGAGGAAAGCGTGAAGGAGGGGTGTAACATGTAGTGCCCACTGCATCATTTTACTGGTTGAGTGATACATCACGCCACACACACGAACACATGCTGGCGCCCGCCGTGACGTCACGCTGCAGTAAATCCCAGCATTCTCTAGGTTGCCAGTAAAGAGGCGCTTCAAAACGACTCAAACATCGCTAGCACAATGGCCGCCGCTGCACCGCTGGGCGTGTGTCTGTGTCCAACGCTTGGCGTGTGTGTGTCCATCGCTGGGTGTGTATGTGTACGAGGACGTGACTGAATGTGTGTGTGTATGGCATGTGGGTGGGGGATCAGACAAGGTGGGGTAGCTTGAAGGGGGGCTGGCTTAAAGGGGGGTAGGAAAAAGGGGGGGGGTAGGGTAAGTGGGGGGTAAGAGGGAGTAGGGTAAAAGGGGGTGGGGGTAGAATAAAGAAAGGGGGGTTAGGATAAAGGTGGGGTAATAAATGACGAATCAGAGGAACATCAAATCACGGCAGATTTGGTGGAGCGAGATAAACACTGATGACGGAGGTTCTGTGATGAGGATTAGGCAGAAGGAGGGGAGGGGGTGTGAGGGGGTGGTGAAGAGAGAGAGAGGGGAGGGCAGTTGAGGGTACGTGTGCAAAAGCGGATTGTCCATGAGTGTCTGTGTGGGTATTTGTATAGAGGGTTGCATTTTTTTGGGTGCGGGGTCCTCGAGTGTATGTGGAGGCGGGAGGTGAGTGTGTGAGCCAAACAGAGGGAGGGAGGGAGGGAGGGAGGGAGGGTGGGAGGGAGGGAGGGAGGGAGGGTGGGAGGGAGGGAGGTGGGTGTGTGAGCCAAACAGAGGGAGGGAGGGAGGGAGGGAGGGAGGGAGGTGAGTATGTGAGCCAAACAGAGGGAGGGAGGGAGGGAGGGAGGGAGGGAGGTGAGTATGTGAGCCAAACAGAGGGAGGGAGGGAGGGAGGGAGGTGAGTGAGCCAAACAGAGGGAGGGAGGGAGGGAGGGAGGGAGGGAGGGAGGGAGGGAGGGAGGTGGGGAGGGAGGGAGGGAGGGAGGGAGGGAGGGAGGGAGGGAGGGAGGGAGGGAGGGAGGGAGGGTGGGAGGGAGGGAGGTGAGTATGTGAGCCAAACAGAGGGAGGGAGGGAGGGAGGTGAGTGAGCCAGACAGAGGGAATGAAGAAGGGAGGGAGGGAGAAAATGGCAGACAGAGTGCGAGAGTGAATGAATGAACTGTCCCGCTTTAAATGACGTTCAGCTTATAAAGGCCTTCATAAGGCCATCATAAGGCCTCCATGAGGCTTTCATGAGGCCTTCATGAGGCCTTGATAAGGCCTTCATAAGTACTACAAAAATGTGTTACAAAGCATCTATGACCGTATGTCACGAATGTGTGACAATCACCAATGTCAGATGTGCCATAACCCACTATAGTGACCTTCACATAAAGTGATTTTTAAAGGGAGACATGTCCAACATTTCAACAGGAAACACAATCAACTGAAAGTGTCTTTCTTCTAGAACCACATTACATGTTCCTCAGTACACAAACAAACAAACACAACAACAATATAACAAGTCATACTGTGGGGTGCTGGACCCAGTCAGGTCTTTATATAACAATATAATATATAACAATATAACAAGTCATACTGTGGGGTGATGGACCCAGTCAGGTCTTTATATAACAATATAACAAGTCATACTGTGGAGTGATGGACCCAGTCAGGTCTTTATATAACAATATAATATTTAACAATATAACAAGTCATACTGTGGGGTGATGGACCCAGTCAGGTCTTTATATAAAAATATAATATACAACAATATAACAAGTCATACTGTGGGGGGATGGACCCAGTCAGGTCTTTATATAACAATATAATATATAACAATATAACAAGTCATACTGTGGGGTGATGGACCCAGTCAGGTCTTTATATAACAATATAATATATAACAATATAACAAGTCATACTGTGGAGTGATGGACCCAGTCAGGTCTTTATACAACAATATAATATATAACAATATAACAAGTCATACTGTGGGGGGATGGACCCAGTCAGGTCTTTATATAACAATATAATATATAACAATATAACAAGTCATACTGTGGAGTGATGGACCCAGTCAGGTCTTTATACAACAATATAATATATAACAATATAACAAGTCATACTGTGGGGGGATGGACCCAGTCAGGTCTTTATATAACAATATAATATATAACAATATAACAAGTCATACTGTGGGGTGATGGACCCAGTCAGGTCTTTATACAACAATATAACAGGTCATACTGTGGGGTGATGGACCCAGTCAGGTCTTTATACAACAATATAACAGGTCATAACGTGGGGTGATGGACCCAGTCAGGTCTTTATATAACAATATAATATATAACAATATAACAAGTCATACTGTGGGGTGATGGACCCAGTCAGGTCTTTATATAACAATATAATATATAACAATATAACAAGTCATACTGTGGGGTGATGGACCCAGTCAGGTCTTTATATAACAATATAACAAGTCATACTGTGGAGTGTTTAGTGACTTCCTTACTGCCCAAAATCCCAACGGCCAATTATTTTTTTCTCTTCTATTTAAATATGGATAGGGGGCAGTATTTTCACGGCCGGATGAAAAAACGTACCCGATTTAAACTGGTTACTACTCTTGCCCAGAAACGAGAATATGCATATTATTAGTAGATTTGGATAGAAAACACTCTGAAGTTTCTAAAAGTGTTTGAATGGTGTCTGTGAGTATAACAGAACTCATATGGTAGGCAAAAACCTGAGAAAAATTCAACCAGGAAGTGTAGGATCTGAGAAATGTAGTTCTTCTTTCTAGTCCCTTTGGAAACTACAGTATCTGTGCTGTCACGTTGCACTGCTTAAGGCTTCCATTGGCTGTCTAAAGCCTTCAGAAAGTGGATTGAGCCTTCTCCTGTCTCTGGGCAGAGTATAGTAGCTCAGTTTCTGAGTGGACTGCCTGGAGACAAAGAGATTGAATATGTCCGATTTCAAAAAGGCTTTACAGCGAAAGCAAAACATTAGATTATGTCAGGAGAGTACCCTGCCAAAAATAATCACACAGCCATTTTCAAAGCAAGCATATATGTCACAAAAACCAAAACCACAGCTAAATGCAGCACTAACCTTTGATTATCTTCATCAGATAACACTCCTAGGACATTCTGTTATACAATACATGCATGTTTTGGTCAATCAAGTTCATATTTATATAAAAAACCAGCTTTTTACATTAGCATGTGATGTTCAGAACTAGCATACTCACCGCAAACTTCCGGTGAATTTACTAAATTACTCACGATTAACGTTCACAAAATACATAACAATTATTTTAAGAATTATAGATACAGAACTCCTTCATGCAATCGCGGTGTCCGATTTTAAAATAGCTTTTCGGCGAAAGCACATATTGCAATATTCTGAGTACATAGCCCGGCCATCACGGCTAGCTATTTTGACACCCACGAAGTTTGGCCCTCACCAAACTCAGAATTACTGTTAGAAAAATTGGATTACCTTTGCTGTTCTTCGTCAGAATGCACTCCCAGGACTTCTACTTCAACAACAAATGTTGTTTTGGTTCCAAATAATCCATAGTTATATACAAATAGCTCCGTTTTGCTCGTGCGTTCAGGTCAGTATCCGAAGGGTGACGCGCGAGCGCATTTCGTGACAAAAAAATCAAAATATTCCATTACCGTACTTCGAAGCATGTCAAACGCTGTTTAAAATCAATTTTTATGCTTTTTTTCTCGTAAAATAACGATAATATTCCAACCGGGAGATGTTGTATTCATTCAAAGGCTGAAAGAAAAAAATGGAGAATTCTCATGAACGCGCATCTCCAGTGTCACTGTTCCCAGGCTGACCACTCACAAATTCTCCTGTGATGGTTTATGTAGTAGGGTAGTTGATTTATTATTTCCGGGTTTTGTGGTCACTGCTCTATTTTAGTCTATGTCTATGTTCTTTCTAGTTAGTCTGTGTCTATGTGTAGTTAATTGGGGTGTGGACTCTCAATTGAAGGCAAGGGTTGTCTAGTTGCCTTTGATTGAGAGTCCTATATATTAGGGTGTGTTTGTGTTGGTGATTTGTGGGAGGTTGTCTCTTGTTTAGCTGTTTTTGCCTGACAAGACTGTCGTTCATCATTGTTATTATTTTTGTATACGTGTTGTTTTGGTTTTCCTTCTTTCTCCGATTAAAAGAAGATGAGTATACAACCCGCTGCGTTTTGGTCTGACAGGGATTTCTCCTTATCGTCAGACGACGAGAGTTGTGACATAACCAGTTTAAATCGGGTACGTTTTTTATCCATCCGTGCAAATACTGCCCCCAAGCCCCAACAGATTAAAGACCAAAATTGTGAAAAATGAAAAAGAAGAGACAGAGTCATTAGATCATTTGTTTTGGTACTGTCCATATGTAGCTTGTTTTTGGTCGCAGGTCCAGGAATGGTTGAAGAATTGCAACATTTACCTGGAGATAACTCTATTGGTTGATTTAAAAAGTCATAGTCAATTGATCAAATCAAATTTATTTATAAAGCCCTTCTTACATCAGCTGATATCTCAAAGTGCTGTACAGAAACCCAGCCTAAAACCCCAAACAGCAAGCAATGCAGGTGTAGAAGCACGGTGGTTAGGAAAAACTCCCTAGAAAGGCCAAAACCTAGGAAGAAACCTAGAGAGGAATGCAGACAAACTTAAATCCATTTGACCTAATTTCTACCAGCATGTCACATATGCAACCAGAGGGGAAAAACTCCACACACAGAGACTCACACAAAGCTCTCCATGTGGCAAATCTGACCATAATTCTATCCTCCTAATTCTTATTACAAGCAAAAACTAAAGCAGGAAGTACCAGTGACTCGCTCAATACGGAAGTGGTCAGATGACGCGAATGCTATGCTACAGGACTGTTTAGCTAGCACAGACTGGAAAATGTTCCGGGATTCATCCAATGGCATTGAGGAGTATACCACGTCAGTCACTGGTTTTCATCAATTAGTGCATCGATGACGTCGTCCCCACAGTGACTGTACGTACATATCCCAATCAGAAGCCATGGATTACAGGCAACATTCGCACCGAGCTAAAGGCTAGAGCTGCCGCTTTCAAGGAGCGGGACACTTATCCGGAAGCTTAAAAGAAATCCCGCTATGCCCTCCGACGAACCATCAAACAGGCAAAGCTTCAATACAGGACTAAGATTGAATCCTACTACACCGGATCTGACACTGGTCGGATGTGGCAGGTCTTGAAAACTATTACGGACTACAAAGGGAATCCCGGCCACGAGCTGCCCAGTGACGCGAGCTTACCAGACGAGCTAAATGGCTTTCATGTTCGCTTCGAGGCAAGCAACACTGAAGCATGCATGAGAGCACCAGCTGTTCCATACGACTGTGATCACGCTCTCCGTAGCTGATGTGAGCAAGACCTTTAAACAGGTCAACATTCACAAAGCTGCGGGGCCAGATGGATTACCAGGACGTGAACTCAAAGCATGCCTGGTCCAGCTGGCAAGTGTCTTCACTGACATTTTCAACCTTTCCCTGACCTTGACTGTAATACCTACATGTTTCAAACATACTACGATAGTCCCTGTGCCCAAGAAAGCAAAGGTAACCTGTCTAAATGATTACCGCCCTGTAGCACTCACATTGGTAGCCATGAAGTGCTTTGAAAGGCTGGTCATGGCTCAAATCAAAACCATCATGCCGGAAACCCTAGACCCACTCCAATTCACATACCGCCCCAACAGATCCACAGACGACGCAATCTCAATCGCACTCCACACTGCCCTTTCCCACCTGGACAAAAGGAACACCTATGTGAGAATGCTGTTCATTGACTACAGCTCAGCATTTTGACTACAGCATTGACTACAGCTCAACACCATTGTGCCCACAAAGCTCATCACTAAGATAAGGACCCTGGCACTAAACACATCCCTCTGCAACAGGATCCTGGAGTTCCTGATGGGC
Organism: Salmo trutta; assembly: GCF_901001165.1. Taxonomy (NCBI): domain Eukaryota; kingdom Metazoa; phylum Chordata; class Actinopteri; order Salmoniformes; family Salmonidae; genus Salmo; species Salmo trutta. The sequence continues at coordinate 96,113,740 of NC_042968.1, read as the reverse complement.
CGCCCCCAGGTGGTAAGGGTAGGCAACAACACATCTGCCACGCTGATCCTCAACACTGGGGTCCCTTAGTCCCCTCCTTTGCTCCCTGTTCCCCCATTACTAAACGGTCAAACACGACTCCAACACAATGATTAAGTTTGCTGACGACACAACAGTGGTAGGCCTGATCACCGACAACGATGAGACAGCCTATAAGGAGGAGATCAGAGACCTGGCAGTGTGGTGCCAGGACAACAAACTCTCCCTCAATTTGAGCAAGACAAAGGAGCTGATCATTGACTATAGGAAAAGGTTGGTCGAATAGGCCCCCATTAACATCGATTGGGCAGAAGTGGAGCGGGTCGAGAGTTTACTTCCTTGGTGTCCACATCACCAATGAACTATCATGGTCCAAACACACCAAGACAGTTGTGAAAAGGGTAGGACAACACCTTTTCCCCCTCAGGAGATTGAAAAGATTTGGCATTGGTCCCCAGATCCTCAAAAAGTTCTACAGCTGCACCATCAACAGCATCCTGACTGGTTGCATAACCGCCTGGTATGGCAACTGCTAGGCATCTGACCGTAAGGCGCTACAGAGGGTAGTGCATACGGCCCAGTACATCACTGGGGCCAAGCTTCCTGACATCCAGAACCTATATACCAGGCGGTGTCAGAGGAAAGACCAAAAAATGATCAAAGACTCCAGTCACCCAGTCATGGACTGGTCTCTCTGGTGCAAGTGGCACCAGAGCGCCAAGTCTAGGACCAAAAGGCTCCTTAACAGCTTCTACCCCCAAGCCAAGAGACTGCTGAACAATTAACACTGCTGCTACTCTCTGTTTATTATCTTTGCATAATGACTTTAGCCCTACCTACATGTACAAATCAAATTACCTCGACTAACCTGTACCCCCGCACATTGACTCGGTACCGGTACCCCCTGTACATTTTCTTGTTTCTTTTTTTTTTACTTTAGTTTATTTAGTAAATATTTTCCAAACTCTATTTTCTTGAACTGCATTGTTAGTTAAGAACTTGTAAGTAAGCATTTCATTGTATTCAGCACGTGACAAATACAATTTTATTTTATTTTATTTGGTGTGTGGAGGAGGAGGTGTGATGGTGTGGGGTGCTTTGTGATCTTGTTGTGATCCAGCTCTTTCAACGCTTCTCCTAGCTCTCTATGTGTTGCGACAAAGTTGGTGCCATTGTCTGTTCTGATACTTGTTACTGGACCTCTTTAGCAGATGAACCTGCGCAGGGCATTGATGCACGAATCAGTATCCAGATAACTAGCAACTACTAGGTGGACAGCTCGTCCCACAAGGCAAGTCGATCGGCCATCTTCTGTTCTCCAGCTCTAGCTTGCATCTGGCTGCAGAAGACAGAGCACTTAAGGATCTGTCGTGTCTTTGGCATCATTAAAACTGAAGACATATTTATCAAATAACTCTCTGTAATTATTATTACGCGATTAACCTGATTAATCATGTAACTGTAGTTAACTAGGAAGTCGGGGCACCAAGGAAAATATTCAGATTACAAAGTTATAATTTTCCTAATATAACTTTCAGATATTTTAATATCTGATCAATTGGTCTTTGAATTAATGCATTATTATTTACGTCAGTCTCATTCCAAACGTTGTAAATTGTTGGTTATCTGCACGAACCCAGTCTTCACTATGAGTCATCCATACATCAATTGTCTTAAAAATCATTTATTTACTAACTAAGTAATTCACAGAAATGCATAACAAACAGTAGATATCGTTACAAAGAAATGATAGAGGAATGTGCCCTAGTGGGCTAAACCGGCATGGCGGCTTGTTAGACAAAGGGGGGTTGGGGTCAGCTGAGAAGGCACTACAGAGTTGATAATTATAACAATTGAAATGCTAACCCTTTGCACATGAACGCTCACTCATTCGGGAATAATTGCAATCAATATATATATTTACGCTCAGTGTGTCGTCGGGATCTCTGTTGAAAAGTTTGTTTCTGTTGGAGAGTCTGTCCTCTCTCTCTGTCGTGGTTGGAATGGGTAGTTCAGAGTGACATTCATTAATGTCGTTATAGAATAGATGTTTTCGGCGGTTGTCGGTCTTCGCGTTCAATGATATTGAATTCCTAGCTGCAGACTAGTAATTAATATCAAAGACTTGTTCTTATTCTGTCGGTATCTCTAGTCTAAGAGTTTAACCACGTGGTATGGTTAAAAGTTCATCAAGAGAAACGCTGGTCTCCAACCTTTAGCCATCTCGTAATTGAGGTAAGCTCAGTCTGGGGATAGAAAAGCAAGGTGGGGGTTTTATTCGGGACATAGAAAAAGGCTGTCTCATGACGCCAGGTCCTGTCTGTGTCCCTGGGGGCGGTCCTCTGATTTAGTTAAGACTCCAAAGGGAATTGGAGTTTCCTTCATTAAACAGTCCAAAATCACATTACACAATTTCACAAACAGTTCCATCCTTATTCATTCATTTTATACAACCATTTAGATGTAAGTCTCATACCTGAGACTCTTCTATAAACATGATTATGGTAATGTGGCCGTATTGTCTCTCATGAGTTTCACAAAATTGTACCAAACGGACCAGTTCGTTGCTGGATTCTTCACCGATCTTTTATACCTTCTCCAGAACATAAATGTCGTTCGGTTCTCCAGTTCTGTGAGATGGAAGAACTCCTTTGTTCTCTCTATACTGGGGCCATGAGGAGAGGGTCTCCTCGTAGGAATTTACGACCGCTCTTACAGAGCCTGGTGTCAGAAGTATAGAGGTCGGGGGATGGTGCTCGCAGTGTCCAAAGAGGGCAACGTCATGACAGATCTTCCTTGCTAAGGAGTTGGCACAGGGTGTCCAATTATTGCTGGTGAAATCTGGAAAGCGTGTGACCTCTCCCAGAGTGGCCAACCTGCTCATGGATTTCTGGAGATTTGGGAGTTTTTGGGCAGGATCACATGACTCTTTAGTTCCACAGCTTTGCTTAACCTTCCTTCCACTCTCAGAATGCCATTGTCAACAATTTGATCAAGATCACAGATTGAGCCGCTTCCCCTTGGCTCATTGTCTTCCTTTCACAACGGGGGAAATTTCTTGTTTAAAGTGCTGTCTTTGCTCAGATTGAATAATAACATTTTCTGCTTCGTTTAGGCCATCCGCAGACAGACTTTATTTTCCAAAGGTCAATTCTGAACTTATTAATTTGTTCTTCAGTCAGTTTGTTAGACTCTGACTCTGATCTGACCTTGGATCAGTTTTTGTGTCTTAACTGTAGAAGAAGTTTCTTCAATTTCAGCATCCAGGCAGCTGCACTCTTCCAGCTGTTCCACCCAATCAGTTTGCTGGTAGGACTCTTTTCTTCCACACTTGTACTGTTCACCATGACGTCTGTTCTCAGCCAAGCTCTCCGGGGACTTTCTGCCATTGTGTTTCTGCTTTCTCCAGGAATTCTGGTCCTTTGAGCCATCTCTTTTGAGTTCAGGAAAGTTTCAACATGTAACCTTCAAGGCGTTGTAGGCTGGGTTCTGTTTGAAGTACAGATACCTCCACTGTTTTGCTTTCGATAAGTCACAGAAACCCTATTCAAATAAAATAAAATAAAATAAAATTGTATTTGTCACATGCTCCGAATACAACAGGTGTAGACCTTACAGTGAAATGCTGAATACAACAGGTGTAGTAGACCTTACAGTGAAATGCTGAATGCAACAGGTGTAGACCTCACAGTGAAATGCTGAATACAACAGGTGTAGTAGACCTCACAGTGAAATGCTGAATACAACAGGTGTAGTAGACCTCACAGTGAAATGCTGAATACAACAGGTGTAGACCTCACAGTGAAATGCTGAATACAACAGGTGTAGTAGACCTCACAGTGAAATGCTGAATACAACAGGTGTAGACCTCACAGTGAAATGCTGAATACAACAGGTGTAGTAGACCTTACAGTGAAATGCTGAATACAAGAGGTGTAGAACCTTACAGTGAAATGCTGAATACAACAGGTGTAGTAGACCTTACAGTGAAATACTGTATACAACAGGTGTAGGCCTTACAGTGAAATGCTGAATACAACAGGTGTAGTAGACCTCACAGTGAAATGCTTACTTACAAGCCCTTAACCAACAATGCAGTTTAGAAAAACACCTAAAAATATAAGAAAGAAAAGTAACAAATAATTAAAGAGCAGCAGTGAAATAACAATAGCGAGGCTATATACAGGGGGTAAAGGTACAGAGTCAATGTGCGGGGTCACCGGTTAGTCGAGGTAATTGAGGTAATATGTACATGTAGGTAGAGTTATGTAGGTAGAGTTGTAGGGACTTGTGCATAGATAATAACAGCAGCGTAAAAGGGGGGGCAATGCAAATAGTCTGGGTAGCCATTTAATTAGATGTAGAGGAGTCTTATGGCTTGGGGGTAGAAGCTGTTTAGAAGCCTCTTGGACCTAGACTTAGCGGTCTGATACTGCTTGCCATGCGGTAGCAGAGAGAACAGTCTATGAATACGGTGGCTGGAGTCTTTGACAAAGGTATGGATTCTCTTGGTATCGTTGCAGATGTATTTTAGCACAGACTGATTGTCTGTCCAGAAAGTTGACTCCTTCAAGGCCCTGACCTGGCAAACACACTCATCAGTGTCTTGCTAAGATTTCGGTAAGAGCACATTAATTACCATGATGGCAGACATCGAAGGAATGTTCCATCAAGTACGTGTCCATGAAGATGACTTAGACTTCCTGCAATTCCTATGGTGGCCGGACAGTGATACTAACAAAAGATTGGAGGAGTACAGAATGACGGTACATCTTTTCGGTGCTATATCCTCTCCAAGTTGTGCAAACTTTGCACTCCAAAAGACTGCAGAAGACATCTCCATGAACTGACAATCCTCAGCTGACAACTCACTTTTCTACTCATTCTCTCTCTCAGGGAAGTCATGGTTGTACTAATTCTCAAGAAGAACCCCCAGGTCGGTCATTGAGATACGGTTGGCCATCACCGTAGGGCGTCCAGATTCTGAGGACTGTTCATCACCCATCAAAAGAGTGTATTCACTGCATACGGTCTGTTGCCTTGGCCATTTATGATTTGCCAGGGTTCCATTCCATTTGGAGAATTTACGCCAATCAGGAGTTCGACTGAACCTCCTTCAGGTATGGCCACCTTTTGAGATCTTTCCGAGTGGGAATTTTCTCTTGTCACTGGGATCTTACTCTAAGTATAGACCTTTGGTAATGCAAGAAATGTGTTGCCTTCCACGTTGCCAATCTCTAATCCAGATATCTCAAAGCTCTTGGTAGGACTCTCCTGCCCCATTGTGCATAGCAGAATTTCAGTCTCACTGCCTTTAGCTTTCAGCTGCCTCATGAGTCTCTCCGTACAAAATGTTGATGAGCTACCAGAATCGAGAAACGCATAGGTTAACACAGACTTGCTTCACTTTTGCTATCTTTACTTGAACTGGCACAATGGAAAGTGCAAAATCTGTACCGGCCCCGGTATCTTCACCAGCTTCCAGTGAAACAAGAGCACTGCTGGCAGTCTCTTCCTGCTTTACACCACTCATATCCGCCTTCAGAGATCATAATCTCTCTCTTCCTTCAATGAGCAGGATAGTGGGGTGCTTTCTTTGACAGCTCTGACAGGTCATCCTTATTTTACATTCTTTGCTTAAGTGTTCTCTCATCAAACAGCCAAAACAAAGGCCTTTTGATCTCAGAAAATCAACCTTGGCTTTGTGTGGCTGTGCCTTCACCTGTTGGCAGTCGACCAACGAATGTTTACCAGCACAAAAACACACGAGACACAGGGTGCATTAGGAGGGTAGGTGCCTGGTCTCTTTACTTTAAATGTTTGTTCCTTTAAAGGTTATTCAGAGTCACAATCGGCCACTACAGCTACTGCAGTGGCAAAGCTGCTTCTCTTACTCTTGGACTGTCACGTCCTGACCAGTGAAAGGGGTCATTTGCCATAGTAGAATGGTCAGGGCGTGGCAGGGGGGTTGTTTTATGTGTTTTGGGGTTTGTTGTTTCTAGGGGAATTTGTTCTAGTTTTCTATTTCTATGTTTCGTTTTCCATGTTTGGCCGAGTATGGTTTCCAATCAGGTGGTGGCTGCTGACCAGAGGTGTCCTGTTCCAGGTAACAGAGCCAATCCTGGTGGCTGCTGACCAGAGGTGTCCTGTTCCAGGTAACAGAGCCTATCCTGGTGGCTGCTGACCAGAGGTGTCCTGTTCCAGGTAACAGAGCCAATCCTGGTGGCTGCTGACCAGAGGTGTACTGTTCCAGGTAACAGAGCCGATCCTGGTGGCTGCTGACCAGAGGTGTACTGTTCCAGGTAACAGAGCCGATCCTGGTGGCTGCTGGTGGCTGCTGACCAGAGGTGTCCTGTTCCAGGTAACAGAGCCTATCCTGGTGGCTGCTTGTCTTCTCTTATATGCCATGCACAAATGCACCCATGAACGGCCTGAAGTTTATAGGATCACCGTCGAACACGGGTATCTCCCTAACAGGGAGTTTGGCCTGTTCGTCCTGTAGTGAAAGGAGGTCAGCAATGCATGACAGTAGAGAGGTTATCATGGCTGGTATTATGGCTGACACCCACAGTGTTGATTCTGTGTTCATTGCTATACCTTGCTGTAGTTTGCTGAAGGGTGTGGTTTATGAATGTTTTCTGAATGGGTTTTGATGGCTTTGTTGTCTGTTGCTGTAAAACCCTTTGTAGTGGGGTCTTTGTTGTCTGTTGCGGCGCAGGTCCTAATCCAGGCACTTGTCATCTCCCGTCTGGATTACTGCAACTCGCTGCTGGCTGGGCTCCCTGCCTGTGCCATTAAACCCCTACAACTCATCCAGAACGCCGCAGCCCGTCTGGTGTTCAACCTTCCCAAGTTTTCTCACGTCACCCCGCTCCTCCGCACACTCCACTGGCTTCCAGTTGAAGCTCGCATCTGCTACAAGACCATGGTGCTTGCCTACGGAGCTGTGAGGGGAACGGCACCTCCGTACCTTCAGGCCCTACACCCAAACAAGGGCCTGCGTTCATCCACCTCTGGCCTGCTCGCCTCCCTACCGCTGCGGAAGCACAGTTCCCGCTCAGCCCAGTCAAAACTGTTCGCTGCTCTGGCACCCCAATGGTGGAACAAGCTCCCTCACGACGCCAGGACAGCGGAGTCAATCACCACCTTCCGTAGACACCTGAAACCCCACCTCGTTAAGGAATACCTGGGATAGGATATAGTAATACTTCTAACCCCCCCCCAAAAAAAGATATAGATGTACTATTGTAAAGTGGTTGTTCCACTGGATATCGTAAGGTGAATGCACCGATTTGTAAGTCGCTCTGGATAAGAGCGTCTGCTAAATGACGTAAATGTAAATGTAAAGCCCTTTGTAGTGAGATCTGTTGCTGTAAAACCCTTTGTAGTGGGGTCTTTGTTGTCTGTTGCTGTAAAAACCCTTTGTAGTGAGATCTGTTGCTGTAAAACCCTTTGTAGTGGGGTCTTTGTTGTTGTCTGTTGCTGTAAAACCCTTTATAGTGGGGTCTTTGTTGTTGTCTGTTGCTGTAAAACCCTTTGTAGTGAGGTCTTTGTTGTCTGTTGCTGTAAAACCCTTTGTAGTGAGGTCTTTGTTGTCTGTTGCTGTAAAACCCTTTGTAGTAGGGTCTTTGTTGTTGTCTGTTGCTGTAAAACCCTTTGTAGTGGGGTCTTTGTTGTTGTCTGTTGCTGTAAAACCCTTTGTAGTGAGGTCTTTGTTGTCTGTTGCTGTAAAACCCTTTGTTGTGAGGTCTTTGTTGTTGTCTGTTGCTGTAAAACCCTTTGTAGTGGGGTCTTTGTTGTCTGTTGCTGTAAAACCCTTTGTAGTGAGGTCTTTGTTGTCGGTTGCTGTAAAACCCTTTGTAGTGGGGTCTTTGTTGTCTGTTGCTGTAAAACCCTTTGTAGTGAGGTCTTTGTTGTTGCCTGTTGCTGTAAAACCCTTTGTAGTGAGGTCTTTGTTGTTGTCTGTTGCTGTAAAACCCTTTGTAGTGAGGTCTTTGTTGTCTGTTGCTGTAAAACCCTTTGTAGTGAGGTCTTTGTTGTCTGTTGCTGTAAAACCCTTTGTAGTGAGTTCTTTGTTGTTGTCTGTTGCTGTAAAACCCTTTGTAGTGAGGTCTTTGTTGTTGTCTGTTGCTGTAAAACCCTTTGTAGTGAGGTCTTTGTTGTCTGTTGCTGTAAAAACCCTTTGTAGTGGGGTCTTTGTTGTCTGTTGCTGTAAAACCCTTTGCAGTGAGGTCTTTGTTGTTGTCTGTTGCTGTAAAACCCTTTGTAGTGAGGTCTTTGTTGTTGTCTGTTGCTGTAAAACCCTTTGTAGTGAGGTCTTGTTGCCTGTTGCTGTAAAACCCTTTGTAGTGGGGTCTGTTGCTGTAAAACCCTTTGTAGTGGGGTCTGTTGCTGTAAAACCCTTTGTAGTGGGGTCTTTGTTGTCTGTTGCTGTAAAACCCTTTGCAGTGAGGTCTTTGTTGTTGTCTGTTGCTGTAAAACCCTTTGTAGTGAGGTCTTTGTTGTTGACTGTTGCTGTAAAACCCTTTGTAGTGAGGTCTTTGTTGTCTGTTGCTGTAAAACCCTTTGTAGTGAGGTCTTTGTTGTTGCCTGTTGCTGTAAAACCCTTTGTAGTGAGGTCTTTGTTGCCTGTTGCTGTAAAACCCTTTGTAGTGAGGGCTCTGTTGTTGTCTGTTGCTGTAAAACCCTTTGTAGTGGGGTCTTTGTTGTCTGTTGCTGTAAAACCCTTTGTAGTGAGGTCTTTGTTGTTGTCTGTTGCTGTAAAACCCTTTGTAGTGAGGTCTTGTTGCCTGTTGCTGTAAAACCCTTTGTAGTGGGGTCTGTTGCTGTAAAACCCTTTGTAGTGGGGTCTTTGTTGTCTGTTGCTGTAAAACCCTTTGTAGTGAGGTCTTTGTTGTTGTCTGTTGCTGTAAAACCCTTTGTAGTGAGGTCTTTGTTGTCTGTTGCTGTAAAACCCTTTGTAGTGAGGTCTTTGTTGTTGCCTGTTGCTGTAAAACCCTTTGTAGTGAGGTCTTTGTTGCCTGTTGCTGTAAAACCCTTTGTAGTGAGGGCTCTGTTGTTGTCTGTTGCTGTAAAACCCTTTGTAGTGGGGTCTTTGTTGTCTGTTGCTGTAAAACCCTTTGTAGTGAGGTCTTTGTTGTTGTCTGTTGCTGTAAAACCCTTTGTAATGAGGTCTTTGTTGTCTGTTGCTGTAAAACCCTTTGTAGTGAGGTCTTTGTTGTTGTCTGTTGCTGTAAAACCCTTTGTAGTGAGGTCTTTGTTGTCTGTTGCTGTAAAAACCCTTTGTAGTGGGGTCTTTGTTGTCTGTTGCTGTAAAACCCTTTGTAGTGAGGTCTTTGTTGTTGTCTGTTGCAGTAAAACCCTTTGTAGTGGGGTCTGTTGCTGTAAAACCCTTTGTAGTGAGGTCTTTGTTGTTGTCTGTTGCTGTAAAACCCTTTGTAGTGAGGTCTTGTTGCCTGTTGCTGTAAAACCCTTTGTAGTGGGGTCTGTTGCTGTAAAACCCTTTGTAGTGAGGTCTTTGTTGTTGCCTGTTGCTGTAAAACCCTTTGTAGTGAGGTCTTTGTTGTTGTCTGTTGCTGTAAAACCCTTTGTAGTGAGGTCTTTGTTGTCTGTTGCTGTAAAACCCTTTGTAGTGAGGTCTTTGTTGCCTGTTGCTGTAAAACCCTTTGTAGTGAGTTCTTTGTTGTTGTCTGTTGCTGTAAAACCCTTTGTAGTGAGGTCTTTGTTGTTGTCTGTTGCTGTAAAACCCTTTGTAGTGAGGTCTTTGTTGTCTGTTGCTGTAAAAACCCTTTGTAGTGGGGTCTTTGTTGTCTGTTGCTGTAAAACCCTTTGCAGTGAGGTCTTTGTTGTTGTCTGTTGCTGTAAAACCCTTTGTAGTGAGGTCTTTGTTGTTGTCTGTTGCTGTAAAACCCTTTGTAGTGGGGTCTTTGTTGTCTGTTGCTGTAAAACCCTTTGTAGTGAGGTCTTTGTTGTCTGTTGCTGTAAAACCCTTTGTAGTGAGGTCTTTGTTGTTGCCTGTTGCTGTAAAACCCTTTGTAGTGAGGTCTTTGTTGCCTGTTGCTGTAAAACCCTTTGTAGTGAGGGCTCTGTTGTTGTCTGTTGCTGTAAAACCCTTTGTAGTGGGGTCTTTGTTGTCTGTTGCTGTAAAACCCTTTGTAGTGAGGTCTTTGTTGTTGTCTGTTGCTGTAAAACCCTTTGTAATGAGGTCTTTGTTGTCTGTTGCTGTAAAACCCTTTGTAGTGAGGTCTTTGTTGTTGTCTGTTGCTGTAAAACCCTTTGTAGTGAGGTCTTTGTTGTTGTCTGTTGCTGTAAAACCCTTTGTAGTGAGGTCTTTGTTGTCGGTTGCTGTAAAACCCTTTGTAGTGAGGTCTTTGTTGTTGTCTGTTGCTGTAAAACCCTTTGTAGTGAGGTCTTTGTTGTTGTCTGTTGCTGTAAAAGCCTTTGTAGTGAGGTCTTTGTTGCCTGTTGCTGTAAAACCCTTTGTTGTGAGGTCTTTGTTGTTGTCTGTTGCTGTAAAACCCTTTGTAGTGGGGTCTTTGTTGTCTGTTGCTGTAAAACCCTTTGTAGTGAGGTCTTTGTTGTCTGTTGCTGTAAAACCCTTTGTAGTGAGGTCTTTGTTGTTGTCTGTTGCTGTAAAACCCTTTGTAGTAGGGTCTTTGTTGTCTGTTGCTGTAAAAAAACCTTTGTAGTGGGGTCTTTGTTGTCTGTTGCTGTAAAACCCTTTGTAGTGAGGTCTTTGTTGTTGTCTGTTGCTGTAAAACCCTTTGTAGTGAGGTCTTTGTTGTTGTCTGTTGCTGTAAAACCTTTTGTAGTGAGGTCTTTGTTGCCTGTTGCTGTAAAACCCTTTGTAGTGGGGTCTGTTGCTGTAAAACCCTTTGTAGTGAGGTCTTTGTTGTCGCCTGTTGCTGTAAAACCCTTTGTAGTGAGGTCTTTGTTGTTGTCTGTTGCTGTAAAACCCTTTGTAGTGAGGTCTTTGTTGCCTGTTGCTGTAAAACCCTTTGTAGTGGGGTCTGTTGCTGTAAAACCCTTTGTAGTGAGGTCTTTGTTGTTGCCTGTTGCTGTAAAACCCTTTGTAGTGAAGTCTTTGTTGTTGTCTGTTGCTGTAAAACCCTTTGTAGTGAGGTCTTTGTTATCTGTTGCTGTAAAACCCTTTGTAGTGAGGTCTTTGTTGTTTCTGTTGCTGTAAAACCCTTTGTAGTGAGGTCTTTGTTGTCTGTTGCTGTAAAACCCTTTGTAGTGAGGTCTTTGTTGTTGTCTGTTGCTGTAAAACCCTTTGTAGTTAGGTCTTTGTTGTCTGTTGCTGTAAAAAAGCTTTGTAGTGGGGTCTTTGTTGTCTGTTGCTGTAAAACCCTTTGTAGTGAGGTCTTTGTTGTTTTCTGTTGCTGTAAAACCCTTTGTAGTGAGGTCTTTGTTGTTGTCTGTTGCTGTAAAATCCTTTGTAGTGAGGTCTTTGTTGCCTGTTGCTGTAAAACCCTTTGTAGTGGGGTCTGTTGCTGTAAAACCCTTTGTAGTGAGGTCTTTGTTGTTGTCTGTTGCTGTAAAACCCTTTGTAGTGAGGTCTTTGTTGTTGTCTGTTGCTGTAAAACCCTTTGTAGTGAGGTATTTGTTGTTGTCTGTTGCTGTAAAACCCTTTGTAGTGAGGTCTTTGTTGCCTGTTGCTGTAAAAACCCTTTGTAGTGGGGTCTGTTGCTGTAAAACCCTTTGTAGTGAGGTCTTTGTTGTTGCCTGTTGCTGTAAAACCCTTTGTAGTGAGGTCTTTGTTGTTGTCTGTTGCTGTAAAACCCTTTGTAGTGAGGTCTTTGTTGTTGTCTGCTGCATAGAGTGAATTTAGATGTTCCTCTGCCCTCTCCAGTGGAGTCTTATTTAGGATTTCATCCGGCATCATTTACTTTTAGGTCACGCAATTTACAACGACACAGTTGTTGATTTGATTGTTAAACGTAGTGCCCCTTTAGACCTCCTGTAATGCTTTAAAATAGAGTAATCTGTTTCAGCATATTGGCCCATTTTGTATTGAACATGCAGAAGTTCGGCATTTTAGATGCGTCAAACTTTTCATCTCATTATAGGTTTTGTCCACTTTATTTACATTTAAACGCAGTATCTTAAGATCCTTTGGTTGTGCTCCATTGATGCATTGCATTTCCACATTAGGCCAAACATTAGACATTTGACTAGACTACATTGTGCTTAGAATCTCAGTGTTTCCCAAACTTAAACTTCTTAATTATTTTCACAGCGCCGTGTTTTGAATTCCGTTCCCAAGTTTATCAAACATTCCAATTATAAGCAGATTTCAGCTTCCATAATATGCATGATCAAACAATCGCATTGAACAGGGCAGCTCATTCTTTCGCAGTGTTTACTCACCGCTGGCGACTTCTAGGAGTTCAAATCCTTCCAAGCGAGCTGTTCTTATGGTCCTCATGCAATGGTAAATAGAACAATATCCAGCGTAGCAGAGCTTTCCTTCCAATAGTAATCCTTCACGGGGTCTTTTGACTTTATTGTTGTGACTTCCTTACCATTTGAACATAGCCAGTCAGGTCTTTTGACAACAATTACAAGCCATACAGTAGTGACTTCCTTACCATTTGAACATAGCCAAGCCTGAAGCAGGGTTGTTTCTGACGCATACAATCCAAATTCGATGTTCCCAAAAGTCAAACGGCAAAAAAAAAAAAAACATTCAAGGAGATCCAACAAATGTATTTATTTTATTAAAGTATTCTCCAATAAACCTGAAGTATAGAATGAATGGGCAAGAGGGGGAGGGGGGCAAAAAGGAAGGTACACTAATATATCTCCATCAGAATAAATCATAAAGCTACGTACCAACCCAATATTTAATCACATACATTCACATTTCATACAGTGCATTCGGGAAAGTATTCAGACCCCTTGAATTTTTACACATTTTGTTAGGTTACAGCCTTATTCTAAAATTGATTAAATTGTTGGTTTTGTCTCAATCAATCGACTTACAATAACTCATAATGACAAAGTCAAAACAGGTTTTTAGAATTTACATAAGTATTCAGACCCTTTACTCAGTACTTTGTTGAAGCACTTTTGGCAGCGATTATAGCCTCGAGTTTTCTTGGGTATGATGCTACAAGCTTGGCATACAGTTGAAGTCGGAAGTTTACATACACCGTAGCCAAATACATTTAAACTCAGTTTTTCACAATTCCTGACATTTAATCTGAGTAAAGATTCCCTGTCTTAGGTCAGTTAGGATCACCACTTTATTTTAAGAATGTGAAATGTCAGAATAATAGTAGTGAGAATGATTTATTTCAGCTTTTATTTCTTTCATCACATTCCCAGTGGGTCAGAAGTTTACATACACTCAATTAGTATTTGGTAGCATTGCCTTTAAATTGTATAACTTGGGTAAAACATTTTGGGTAGCCTTCCACAAGCTTCCCACAATAAGTTGGGTGAATTTTGCCCCCTTCCTCCTGACAGTGCTGGTGTAACTGAGTCAGGTTTGTAGGCCTCCTTGCTCGCACACACTTTTCAGTTCTGCCCACACATTTCTATAGGTTTGAGGTCAGGGCTTTGTGATGGCCACTCCAATACCTTGACTTTGTTGTCCTTAAGCCATTTTGCCACAACTTTGGAAGTATGCTTGGGGTCATTGTCCATTTGGAAGACCCATTTGCGACCAAGCTTTAACTTCCTGATTGATGTCTTGCTTCAATATATCCACATTAATTTCTTACCTCATGATGCCATCTGTTTTGTGAAGTGCACCAGTCCCTCCTGCAGCAAAGCACCCCCACAATATGATGCTGCCACCCCCGTGCTTCACGGTTGGGATGGTGTTCTTCGTCTTGCAAGCATCCCCCTTTTTCCTCCAAACATAACGATGGTTATTATGGCCAAACAGTTCTATTTTGGTTTTTCAGACCAGAGGACATTTCTCCAAAAAGTACGATCTTTGTCCCCATGTGCAGTTGCAAACCGTAGTCTGGCTTTTTTTATGGCGGTTTTGGAGCAGTGGCTTCTTCCTTGCTGAGCGGCCTTTCAGGTTATGTCGATATAGGACTCGTTTGACTGTGGATATAGAATATTTTGTACCTATTTCCTCCAGCATCTTCACAAGGTCCTTTGCTGTTGTTCTGGGATTGATTTGCACTTTTCTCACCAAAGTACATTCATCTCTAGGAGACGGAACATGTCTCCTACCTGAGCGGTATGATGGCTGCGTGGTCCCAGGGTGTTTATACTTGCGTACTATTGTTTGTACAGATGAACATGGTACCTTCAGGCATTTGGAAATTAATCCCAAGGATGAACAAGACTTGTGGAGGTCTACAGTTTTTTCTGAGGTCTTGGATGATTTCTTTTGATTTTCCCAGGATGTCAAGCAAAGAGGCATTGAGTTTCAAGGTAGGCCTTCAAATACATCCACAGGTACACCTCCAATTGACTCAAATGATGTCAATTAGCCTATCAGATGCTTCTAAAGCCATGACATCATTTTCTGGAATTTTCCAGGCTGTTTAAAGACACAGTCAACTTAGTGTATGTAAACTTCTGACCCACTGGAATTGTGATACAGTGAATTAATAAGTGAAATAATCTGTCTGTAAACAATTGTTGGGAAAATGACTTGTGTCATGCACAAAGTAGATGTCGTAACCGACTTACCAAAACTATAGTTTGTTAACAAGACATTTGTGGAGTGGTTGAAAGAAATGAGTTAATGACTCCAACCTAAGTGCATGTAAACTTCCCGACTTCAACTGTATGTAAGAAGGCTGTTCGTTGACTACAGCTCAACGAACAGAATTGAAAACAAAGCAGTTTTTATCTTTCCTAAATGAAAGATGAGATGTGTCGTAAATTTACTTGCATTTTATTAGTGAAGTCTGAGAACATTTGAAAAGTTTAAGTTGTGCCATTTATAGCAGTTCAGGACAGTCTAGAGACATATTTTTTTATTTCTTTTTCAAGCAGTTAAAGCTAAAATGATTTACTGCATTTTTTTTGGAGTTTAAACCAATATTTCTTTCAATTTTTTTTTTAAGTTTCTCCATACAGTCAAGATTGGATAGTAAGAAGAGCCAACAACTTAATCATCTTTTGTAATGAGGGGCAACTGCACTTGGAAGAACCTTGAAATGTCCCAATATTAACTGACCTTCATGTCTTAACATCATGTTCTGGCATTTTCCAAGCTGTTTAAAGGCACAGTAAACTTAATGTATGTAAACTTCTGACCCACTGGAATTGTGATACAGTGAATTGTAAGTGAAATAATCTGTCTGTAAACAATTATTGGAAAAATTACTTGTGTCATGCACAAAGTAGATGTCCTAACCGCCTTGCCAAAACTATAGTTTGTTAACAAGAAATTTGTGTAGTGGTTGAAAAACAATTTTTAATGACTCCAACCTAAGTGTATGTAAACTTCCGACTCCAACTGTACCTGTATTTGAGAAGTTCTCCATTCTTCTCTGCAGATCCACTCAAGCTCTGTCAGGTTTGATGGAGAGCGTTGCGGCACAGCTATTTTCAGGTCTCTCCAGAGATGTTCAATCAGGTTCAAGGCCAGGCTCTGGCTGGGCACTCAAGGACATTCAGAGACTTGTCCCGAAGCCATTCCTGCGTTGTCTTGGCTGTGTGCTTAGGGTCGTTGTCCTGTTGGAAGGTGAACCTTTACCCCCAGTCTGAGGTCCTGAGCGCTCTGGAGCAGGTTTCCATCAAGGATCTGTCTGTACTTTGCTCCGTTCATCTTTTCCTCGATCCTGACTAGTCTCCCAGTCCCTGTAGCTGAAAAACACCCCCACAGCATGTTGCTGCCACCACCATGCTTCACCGTAGGGATGGTGCCAGGTTTCCTCCAGATGCGACGCTTGGCATTCAGGCTAAAGAGTTCAATCTTTGTTTCATTAGACGAGGGAATCTTGTTTCTCATGGTTTCGAGAGTCTTTAGGTGCCTTTTGGCAAACTTCAAGCAGGCTGTCATGTGCCTTTTACTGAGGAGTGGCTTCCGTCTGATCACTCTACCATAAAGGCCTGATTGGTGGAGTGCTGCAGAGATGGTTGTCCTTCTGGAAGGTTCGCCCATCTCCACAGAGGAACACTGGAGCTCTGTCAGAGTGACCATCAGGTTCTTGGTCACCTCCATGACCATGGCCCTTCTCCCCCGATTGCTCAGTTTGGCTGGGCGGCCAGCTCTAAGAAGAGTCTTGGTGATTCCAAACTTCTTCCATTTAAGAATGATGGAGACCACTGTGTTCTTGGGGACCTTCAATGCTGCATAAATGTTTTGGTAAAGTTCCCTAGATCTGAGCCTCGACACAATCATGTCTCGGCACTCTACGGACAATTTCTTCAACCTCATAGCTTGGTTTTTGCTCTGACATGCACTGTCAACTGTGGGACCTTTCAAAATCATGTCCAATCAATTGAATTTACTACAGGTGGACTCCAATCAAGTTGTAGAAACATCTCAAGGATGATCAATGGAAACAGGATTCACCAGAGCTCAATTTCGAGTCTCATAGCAAAGGGTCTGAATACTTTATTTGTGTATATTTTTTTTTATACATTTGCAAAAAAATCTCAAACGCGGTTTTCACTTTGTCATTATGGGGTATTGTGTGTAAATTACTGAGGAATGTTTTTAATTTAATACATTTTAGAATAACACTGTACCGCAGAAAAATGTGGAAAAAGTCAAAGGGTCTGAATATATTTATACTCCGGACTCCGACATTGCTCGTCCTAATATTTATACATTTCTTAATTCCATTATTTTACTTTTAGATTTGTGTGTATTGTTGTGAATTGTTAGATATTACTGCACTGTTGGAGCTAGGAACACAAGCATTTCACTACACACGCAATAACATCTTCAAAAAATATGTAACCAATAAAATTTGATTTGATTTGATTGGATGTATAGACGTTATGGACAGTATGTGGAAAGAATATATAGTATCTTTGAAGAATACATGGATAGAATACATGGAATAGGATGGACTTGACTACAATACAGTATACAGTATACATATGAAGTGGACAGCAGTAGTTATATAGGATGAACCAGGACTAGAATACAGTATATACATATGAAGTAGGTAAAGCAGTATATTAACATTATTAAAGTGGCCAGTGATTCCATGTCTATGTACAGAGGGCAGCAGCCTCTAAGGTGCAAAGTTGAGTAACCGGGTGGTAGCCGGCTAGTGACAGTGACTAAGGTTCAGGGCAGGGTACTGGGCGGAGGCCGGCTAGTAACAGTAACTAAGGTTCAGGGCAGGGTACTGGGCGGAGGCCGGCTAGTAACAGTAACTAAGGTTCAGGGGCAGGGTACTGGGCGGAGGCCGGCTAGTAACAGTAACTAAGGTTCAGGGCAGGGTACTGGGCGGAGGCCGGCTAGTAACAGTAACTAAGGTTCAGGGCAGGGTACTGGGCGGAGGCCGGCTAGTAACAGTAACTAAGGTTCAGGGCAGGGTACTGGGCGGAGGCCGGCTAGTAACAGTAACTAAGGTTCAGGGCAGGGTACTGGGCGGAGTCCGGCTAGTAACAGTAACTAAGGTTCAGGGCAGGGTACTGGGCGGAGGCCGGCTAGTAACAGTAACTAAGGTTCAGGGCAGGGTACTGGGCGGAGGCCGGCTAGTAACAGTAACTAAGGTTCAGGGCAGGGTACTGGGCGGAGGCCGGCTAGTAACAGTGACTAAGGTTCAGGGCAGGGTACTGGGCGGAGGCCGGCTAGTAACAGTAACTAAGGGTCAGGGCAGGGTACTGGGGCGGAGGCCGGCTAGTAACAGTGACTAAGGTTCAGGGCAGGGTACTGGGCGGAGGCCGGCTAGTAACAGTGACTAAGGTTCAGGGCAGGGTACTGGGCGGAGGCCGGCTAGTAACAGTAACTAAGGTTCAGGGCAGGGTACTGGGCGGAGGCCGGCTAGTAACAGTGACTAAGGTTCAGGGCAGGGTACTGGGCGGAGGCCGGCTAGTAACAGTAACTAAGGTTCAGGGCAGGGTACTGGGCGGAGGCCGGCTAGTAACAGTCACTAAGGTTCAGGGCAGGGTACTGGGCGGAGGCCGGCTAGTAACAGTAACTAAGGTTCAGGGCAGGGTACTGGGTGGAGGCCGGCTAGTAACAGTAACTAAGGTTCAGGGCAGGGTACTGGGTGGAGGCCGGCTAGTAACAGTGAGTAAGGTTCAGGGCAGGGTACTGGGCGGAGGCCGGCTAGTAACAGTAATTAAGGTTCAGGGCAGGGTACTGGGCGGAGGCTGGCTAGTAACAGTAATTAAGGTTCAGGGCAGGGTACTGGGCGGAGGCCGGCTGGTAATGGCTATTTAACAGTCTGATGGCCTGGAGAAAGAAGCTTTTTTTCAGTCTCTCGATCCCCGCTTTGATGCACCTGTACTGACCTCTCCTTCAGGATGATGGAGGGAGAAAATGGGGATGAGATGAAGGGATGTAGGGGGGAGGGCAGACAGAGGATGGGAGGTAGAGAGGATGGGAGGATAGGAGGATGGGAGGATGAGGGGATAAGGGGATGGGAGGATGAGAGGATGAGAGGATGAGAGGATGGGAGGATGGGAGGATGAGGGGATGGGAGGATGGGAGGATGGGAGGATGACAGGATGGGAGGATGGGAGGATGGGAGGATGAGGGGATGGGAGGATGAGGGGATGGGAGGATGAGGGGATGGGAGGATGAGGGGATGGGAGGATGAGGGGTGGGAGGATGAGGGGATGGGAGGATGGGAGGATGAGGGGATGGGAGGATGGGAGGATGGGAGGATGACAGGATGGGAGGATGGGAGGATGGGAGGATGAGGGGATGGGAGGATGAGGGGATGGGAGGATGAGGGGTGGGAGGATGAGGGGATGGGAGGATAGAAGGATGAGGGGATGAGGAGATGGGAGGATGGGAGGATGGTGGGGATGAGGGGATGGGAGGATGAGGGGATGAGGAGATGGGAGGATGAGGGGATGGGAGGATAGGAGGATGGGAGGATGAGGGGATGAGGGGATGGGAGGATGAGGGGATGGGAGGATAGGAGGATGGGAGGATGAGGGGATGAGGGGATGGGAGGATGAGGGGATGGGAGGATGAGGGGATGGGAGGATGAGGGGATGGGAGGATGAGGGGATGGTGGGGATGAGGGGATGGCGGGGATGGGGGGATGAAGGAATGTGAGGGTGAGGGGATGAGGGGATGGTGGGGATGAGGGGATGGTGGGGATGAGGGGATGGGAGGATGAGAGGATGAAGGGATGGTGAGGATGAGGGGATGAGGGTATGGGAGGATGAGGGGATGAGGGGATGGTGGGGATGAGGGGATGGTGGGGATGGGAGGATGAGGGGATGAGGGGATGGGAGGATGAGGGGATGAGGGGATGGGAGGATTAGGGGATGTTGGGGATGAGGGGATGGTGGGGATGAGGGGATGGTGGGGATGGTGGGGATGAGGGGATGATGGGGATGAAGGGATGGTGGGGATGAAGGGATGGGTGGGGATGAGGGGATGAGGGGATGGTGGGGATGAGGGGATGGTGGGGATGAGGGGATGGTGGGGATGAGGGGATGGTGGGGATGGTGGGGATGAGGGGATGGTGGGGATGAGGGGATGGTGGGGATGGTGGGGATGAGGGGATGGTGAGGATGGTGGGGATGGGAGGATGAGGGGATGAGGGGATGGTGGGGATGGTGAGGATGAGGGGATGGTGAGGATGAGGGGATGGTGGGGATGGTGGGGATGAGGGGATGGTGAGGATGGTGGGGATGGAGGATGAGGGGATGAGGGGATGGTGGGGATGGTGAGGATGAGGGGATGGGAGGATGAGGGGATGAGGGGATGGTGGGGATGAGGGGATGGGAGGATGAGGGGATGGTGGGGATGAGGGGATGGTGGGGATGAGGGGATGGTGAGGGCAGGTAATTGAAACAGTGAGCGGATGATTCAACCCGTTTTTGTCCTCCTTTGTGTTGATGATGCGTTGCGGGTAGCGGGGTGTCGCCGAGGGTTCTGACGCAGAGAAGGTTTGGCGTGTCTGTGTGTGTGTGTGTCTGTGTGTGTGTGTGTGTGTGTGTGTGTGTGTGTGTGTGTGTGTGTGTGTGTGTGTGTGTGTGTGTGTGTGTGTGTGTGTGTGTGTGTGTGTGCGTGTCTGTATGTGTGTGTGTGTGTGCAGGGTTGATGATAACAGTAATAGTCTGCTGGCTAGCCACTCAGACCACCATCACTATCTACTTTCACACACTCCACTACACACACAAGCTGTGTGTGTGTGTGTGTGTGTGTGTGTGTGTGTGTGTGTGTGTGTGTTCTTCTGGTTTTAGTCCCTTCATGATGAGTGTGTCCAGAGCAGAAAAAGAGAGTATGAGTCAAACACAAAGAGAAAATAAATTAATATACAGTCCAGCTCCCCTTCACCGCCCTTCACTTCATTTCACCTCCCCTCCTTCCCCCCTTCCCTCCCTCTTTCCCTCCTTCCTTCCCTCCATCCACCTCCCCTCCTTCCCTTCACCTTCCCTCCTTCCCCCCTCCTCCTTCCCCTCCTTCCCTCCCTTCTCCTGCCCTCTCTTCTCCTCCCTCCTTTCCTCCCTTCACCTCCCCTCCTTCCCTTCTGTCATCTCCCCTACTCCCTCCTTCCCTCCCTTTCCTCCCTCCTTTCCTCCCTTCACCTCCCTCCTCCCTCCTTCCCTCCTTCCTTCCCTCCCTTCTCCTCCCCTCCTTCCCTCCCCTTCACCTCCCCTCCCCTCCTTCCCTCCCCTTCACCTCCCCTCCCACCCCTTCCTTTGACGTCTTGCTGGAGGTTGATAAGTGCAACGAAGAATAGGACGTTAGGTGGAGGTTGACTCCAACATGGACCAGATGTAACTGGTCTCAAGGGAATGATTGTGTAAGGGGGATGTTTTGTACAATGTGAGCATTACGTACTCAGGGGAGTAATGATTGTATAAGGGGAAATTCCAGTATTATATTTGATCTGATGTAACTCAGTGGTGGGGAGGAGTGTATAAGGAATGCTTGACACGATATACAGTAAGTCATTGTTAGCAAGTTAGGTTGGTTTGTTCAAATCTGTTTAGTTTTTTCTGCAGAGAACCTGTTTTTTTGAATTTTTTTGCTATAGCTTCAACTGCTGTTTTTATCTTTTGGGAACGGAACATGTTAAACTTTTTCAGAATTCTTCTAAGACATCAGATAGAGGTAAACCTTCGCAGGGTCATATAATTAGTATTTTTCTTTAGTAGGAACAGGATTGCGTTTCCTCAAAGTTAGCAGCTAGGGTATCCATATTATAAGTAGACTGATTGTAAAAGGCTATGCTTGAATAAATACAGGCGTTGTGTTTCCTCTCGAGGGTCCACCGACCGAAATAGACCAGAAGGGTTTCTCTTTCTGTTACTGTGTCGGGTCCATGCTTGGTGTGTGTATGAAACAGGATGTTAGGCTAAGACACAGTGATTATACCTCTTTCGTCTCGTGGGACACTAGGTCCCATGACCGTGAGTAACTCCAGGTCCGCAGGTGAAGGGTTTGTAACGCGCTCCCATGGGATTTTATTAAACAGTTTCCGAGCGGGGAAACTCAGAACTCAAGTTCCCCCTGGTCGTACAGCCCTAGGAGAGACTGATGAACTACGGGTCGCCTTACCCCTGAGCTGGATGCCCCGCTGAGTGGTTTCGGGCTGCGGCTGGTATCAGCGGGGTTGCCAGATCAGGACTGAGTTGGAGGGGCAACGCCAGTAGAGAAGCAGGGGTAACCTAGGCTAGCTCATTAATCTCAGGGGAGAGGCGGTCAAGACATTTTTGGCATCACTGGGTGGGCTCGGTAAAAAGAGCCTTCAACTAAAGGGTTAGTCTTGAAAAAGCCCACAATTAAGTAACAAAAAGAAACCATAGGCTGTGTAGGAAAACCCATCCAAATACAAGGAGGGTTAAATTCGATAGGCCCATCAAGCAAGAGAATATAGCAGTAATCGAATCATGGCCGAAGCTCTGTCCAACAACTTTGTGTTACTTCCCCTCGGGGACACCGATCCTGTAGAGGTTATCAATACGACCAGGTCAATTAGCTGAGCTAGATCAGCAATGGGAGGAGAAGCCCATTCTCCTAGCTCGGATTCCTGAGGGAAACTCCCTCGGGTCCCTAGTAAGGGGAGCGATAGGCACCATAATAAGTCCTAATGAGTTATCGGATAAGTACCTCAAAGTGGTGGGAAAGGACAACCCAGAGGTACTGTT